>NW_027122909.1:0-74666 GCF_001865355.1 Cryptosporidium andersoni
TAATTTCTGGTTGTGTAGTTGGAATGACTGAAGGAGTAGTAGACAATGTGGTTGGAGATATGGGCATTGAAGTGTGAGATGTTGAATGCATAGTGTGATCTGTATTTACTGTTATCTTGCCTGTATAAGTTACTTCATGATGAGTAGTGGCTTCTGTTGGTATTAAGGGTGGAAGTGTTGTTACAGGGATTGTATTATGATTTCCTCCCCCAAATATAAAACTAATTGGATGTGATTTCTTATTCTCATGATTTGCCAAAATATTTATCATTTGATGTCTAGAATTTGTTAATTCAGCCCCATTTTGAATTTCTTGCTTTGCCCCATTAGTAGGTAAGTGTAAAATTCTGTATTGATTATCACTTTCAGTATTTTTAGAGTAGTCACTTTTTGGGTGATCACTTAGTATTAAATTGTGGCCGGGAGTATCAATGGTCTGATATAAATCATGCTTATGAGCTTCTGGTTGTAGTATGTTAATAGGACCGTCTATTCCTTCATGCCGTATTGTAGTAATGCTATCATCATGTTGGCTATAGTAGTCGTCAGAATAATAGTTTGGAGCAAGAGTATGTGAATTTACTGTATAGAATGGGTGTGAGTAAAACTGTAATATTACATCATCATAACATTTCCCACTTCTAAGAAAAGCATATATTGAAATAAAAATGAGTAAATTCATGAAGGCTTCATAAAAAATAAGATTTGTTTAATAAATGAAAGATGCATGGCATCTTCATTTTCTGCTCAAATCTCTTATAGCCGCAAATGTATCCTTAGTTGTGATCGAGTGATAACTATTAACTTAAAATTGCACTGAATTTTCATATAAATAGGATTTACCCAGTATATCATGGAATAAAATATATTACAGCTTTACAAAAGAACATCCAAGGAATATTTTATATTCTTGTGTTAAATGTCTACTTTTTTTTTAGATATTTCCTCGAATATTATATTGAATATTCATTTCTGCTTTACTGTATCTTTCTACAAATAAGAGTCCATATTCATAAGAAAATTATATTAAAATGTCAGTATATATCTGAATATATTTAATATTGACCATCTAGGAAATTGTATTGTATAAATGAATGCATGCATATAAGTAGAAACAAAGTTTTAATGTCATTACATAGCTGTATAGGTAAGCTTTAAAATGATCTAGAAGAGAAGCCTTAATTAATATGAAAATTAAGTTAATGGAAAAATTTCACAGTTATCAATGATGTGACTTAAAGAAGATTTAAGTATATATTTATTGTATGAATCAGTAAGAGCGTGACCTTTTTCTAAGTATATGGGACTCCCGCCAGGTATTACTTTAGATTTCTCATCCTTAATATTAGAAGACTGTCTTTTAAATTGTGTATGACTTTTAGATCTTCTCTTCTCACAAGTCTTGAGGATTTCATCCATTTTAGATTCATGTTTTGAGCGTAGTAATGAACCAATAGTAAGTCCTACAGTACCTCCAACAGCTGCACCAATTGTCATACCTATTGGGCCTAATAAAATTCCTGCAGCTCCTCCACATACAATACCAGCAGTAGAACCATGAAATGGCCACCATTTAGATTTATATTTACATCCTTGTGCAACATAACAAACACCTTGAGCAGAGTTCATCTGAGCAAGAGCTGTCTGTTCTTCAATACAATCAATTTCTCCAGTGCTTTTCAACAATAAGCTTTGAAGTTCCACTTGAATTTCATGTATATGAACCATTGAATGCCTCAAAGATTCCATTTTATTTTTACATTCAGTTAAGGATTTGTATTGAGTATCTTCGACAATAATTGATGATCTGTTAAAATTCCCATGTTGGGTTAAATCAATTAAGCTAACTCCATTGATACTCTCATTTTTACAATTGACTTCCACCGAAGCTTGCTCAGAAAAAATGCGATTTCCTTCTTTGGTAGCACATAGAAGTTCTGGTAATAACAAATCCTCTAAGCTAGAGGAGTATTCTGCCAATGTCTGACATTCTTCTTCACGACAATGTAATGAATTACTCTCAGTATACAAAATCAGCTTATTATTAATATTCTTCAAATATAGTTGTTTAGATGGTGGCCATATGCCTAGTGAGAGTGCAATATTGAATAGTTTATTGGCATATTTAGATAAAATATGAAAATCATTAGAATATTTTAAAAGACGTGCACAATAAAAGTCGCATTTATGCCAAATTCTAGAGGTCGATTTGTTTTCAACTTCACTAAATATTTTAAAGCCTTGTAGTTTATCTATTATTGTATCCCTTAATGAAATTCTATTTCTCAATTGGTCATATTTCCAATAGGAAAACCAGCTATATATAAGAAAGTGCCTATTAATATAAGGGCATATAGACACAGAAGACATGCAACTTTTTTCGATTTCATTTCCTAGGCGTTCACCAATTGATATACATACTTGAATTATATTTATTACTGATTGTTTATCATCACTTGTATCAGTGACAAATATTCTCTCCTTCAACTTAGCGAGTAATAACCACAGATCAAGCAAGAGTTCCTCCATAAGAGCTTCATCGTCATCAGTTGCACTGTTGTTTGACCAAACATATTTATTTGTAGATATTTTTTCAGTAGGCTCTACATCACATTTGTATTCAATACTTTTCGATACCTCCTTATATAAGTGGGATTTCTGGTCTATGAAATCACTTAGAAAGCTGTAACTTGATATAGGGAAAGTTTCATACTCTCCTTGTGAGGCATAAAGTAGTTTTGGAGACTTAAAATTCATAAGATGGCTAGATAAAAATATACAAAGTTATAAAAACACAGTGTAAAATTAAAATAAGAAGTTCAATAGTCAATAAAAAGCTCCATATAGTTTTGTAATATTGATGCATGCATGCATTTAGTAATACCGGTTTACATCATTAAGTTTTGTTAGTAATATTATATTTATCTAGTATCACAAAAAGTTAACGAGATACAGAATATCACGGATTCTATCTGGATATTGATCATGACCATGTATAATACCAGTAACATCATAGTTTTCAACTCCTATAATATTCTCCACAGGAGCTATGCCAGCTACATGAAGACCCCATTGCATATATCTATAAAAAAAAGCAAGAACCCAGTCAGATCTTGTATAGACATTAATTAATCTATTTGATACAACTGCACGTGCTTTGGTCCATTTGTTTTTATCCAAGGAAGTTGGCATTCCAATAAGAATAACATCAAAAACTTTGTGCAAATGCCTTCTATCATACAAAATTTGTAGAGTTAAGAATATAAGCCTTGCCCCCATACTATATCCAACAAGTCTAATTGGCCTTTCACCAACTAAAGAGATTTCCCCTAAAATATCAGCTAGTACTAATGCAGCTTTTTCAGTTTTTTGACGGCTAACAGCCCATGTATTATCAAGTGTGGCAGCATATTGCATAAGAGTAATTGGCCATGAAAGAGCAGCAGTTAGTGTACCGACAATAGTTTGCAATAAAATTGCTTTGCCAGCAAATATTGCAAGATCTTGAGACATTGTCAATGCAATTGATTTCCCCAATTGTGACAAAATTTGAGGTTCAAACTCAACAGCATAAGATTCCATCCAATCTAGTCCATTAAATGCAATCTTCCAAGGTTTTGTAATATCTTCTTTTGATCTTAGCCATCCACTAATCCCTATAATAATTGGAAGTAGACCATATTTTTCTTTATTACTCCCTACTTGGTGGAAGCGAAATATTTTGAGTGGAGATTCTCTTCTACTCATTTTCCAACCTGAGAGGCTAGCACCACTTACACCAGCTACGGTAGTTAGAGCAGCTGCACCTGTACTTGCAGCTACAGCACTTCCAAACATACTAGTGTATCCTAATCCCAATGTACCTAGCCCAGCAATAATTCCTGGTGCAGCAAGTGCAGTTGCAGTTGCTAATACTACCCCACCAACAATTGTAGCTCCTAAAACTTTTAAGTGTCTCCATGACCTATTATAACTTCTCTCCGTCATATATATATCGGTTTGCAACTGATTTTTCCTTGTATCTGTATAAGTTAGAATTTGGATACAATCTAGAAGAATAGGAGATAGTTCGAGAATATTCTTATTATCACACAGTACTAACTGAATTCTATAGAGAATAGTTAAGCTTCTTGCATCTAAAATTCCATATATAGCGTGAAGGCGTACTAATGCAAGGATCAAAATCAAGTTTGGTGAAGGAGCCAAATTTTCTTCTTGAAAGCTTTTGATACTACCTTGGTGCCATGTTTTTCTACGATGGTTATTGCATAGGTCTTTTGGTAACAAGAGGTTCAGGAAATCACTTTCTATTGTACTTTTAGAACAATAATGTGAGTTTTTGGTGCAATTTAGGTGGGTAGATGGATTAGGCTGAATAGTGTTGCAAGAATTACCTTCATCATCGCTATAACTTTTACCAAAAAGAAAGCCATCAACAACCAAAACCTCATTGTTAGTTGATTTCCTTATTTTCTTCTTTCTAATGGATTCATAATATATTTGGAGAACCTTTGGTTGTAGTTCTTCTATACAATATTTCATTATAGCATCTCTTAATGGCTCAATATGTGCAATATTTCTAAGTGATTTATCGGATAAATGGAGGTTGAAAAGTCTTATTGTTTTATCAAGGCTGCAATCTGGTATAACTAAAAACTCAGAAATATACCTTAAATAATTTTCACCCCAGTCAAGAAAGTACTTTCCAAAATTGTCATCTATATCTACCCATAATTGTACTTGGTGGATAACAATAATTGAAAATGCAGCATAAATAGTTTCTCTAATAGACAAAGGAGTCCTTCTCCATAGTTCATGGACTCTAATTGCTGGAAGATCATTTAATTTCTCCATACATTTAAATGCATAATTACGGCATAGTATAAAATCGCATTTCCTAGTGAATATTTGAAATTCAATTTCATTTTCTAGCTTTGGGCTAACATCTTCCAATATAGAGATCGGATCCTCAATTAAGATTGATTCTTCAATATTTTCAAGCTCATTTCTAAAATAAGAGCTATCTGGATTTGATTCCCATGAGTCATCTGACTCGGGAGATTCATCAGTAAGACCAAAAAGTCCAGAAGCCTCGAAAATTAGTGGAGCAGAATAGTTTTTGAAATCAGATACTTGGCTATTTTGGGTTCCGAGCTTAGCTAATTTGTTTTCAGTACCACCACTTTTATTATAGGTCATTATTTATGAGGCAAAAGCTTATCCAGTTATATTAAGATATTAAAGATGAAATTATAGCGCTAATACTTCAAAATATTACTCCAAGCTCTTAAAAAATAAAATTTTAACGGATATTTTATAGCTAAATTTATGGATATAGATAAAAGAATTGGATATAAAAAAGAAAATAAAGCTATTGATGTCCATAATACTGCAGCAAGCTTGGAATTCTACAATGATGATTTAATTAATACTCTAGAATTATCTACTAAAGCTTCTAATGGATTGCAAGTTTACCAAAAATCAATTGAACAAAATAATAATACTGGGACTGAAGAGTACATAAATGGAAAGCTTGATTACACTAACTTAAATGAAGATATTTCTGAATATACTGTGGGGAATATCGATTTCCCATTGGAATACCAAAGAACTGGTGAATCATCAAATAGTAAATCTAATACTAAAGATATTGAATTTTCAACTAGAACATTCAGTAATACTGATGATGAATTATTAAAATATTCGGGAAGATATTATAGGTTTGGAATAACTAAGTGTCCTAAAAGGCTATGGTTGGTGTATGCTAGTCAAACAGGTAAATCTGAAATGATAAGTTACGAGATAAGAGAGGAGCTCTGGAAGGTAGGAGTTTTAACCTATCCAACATCCATAGATAGATTTGAGGATATTTTCTATAGTTATTTTGAGGATAACTCAAGTGATGAGCTATTTCCACCAACAATATTTGTAGTTTCAACAACAGGCCAAGGTGAAGTTCCAAATTCAATGAGATCTTTTTGGCAACGTCTATTATACAGTAATATAAGTCAAGATAAATTTAAAACTTTTCAATTTGTAATTTTTGGTCTTGGAGATCGATGCTTTGGTAATAAATTTAATTTAACTGCTCGTAAACTTCATCATAGACTTATCCAGATGGGAGCAAATGAATTACAGCCCTGGGGATTAGGGGATGAATCACATGACTTTGGATTACTAGGTGAATTTGATCCGTGGTTAGAGAATTTGGCTAAGTTTCTATACCAAGAAAATTATAGACCGAATCTAGATCTTCCAATAAGATACTTGTGTGAAATAGTTGGAGAATCAGAGTACTTGGAAACAGAGAAGTGCCTGAATGAACAAAAAACATTCTTAAATAATTATTACAAAAATATTTCGAAACCTACTATTTGTACTACCATCAAAAATAGCAACTTTTGCATTTCTAATAGAAAGAGAGTAGTAAAAAATATAACTTTAAGCACAATTGATGAAGAGAATAATTTCACGTATCTAACAGGATCTCATGCTGTTATATGGCCTACAAATCCTCCCAATATTGTTAAGCAACTAGTTGGGCTATTAGGACAAAATTTAACCTGTAAAACACTAATTGTAATTCGGGAAAATCCGGAATATTTTCTATGCCCATGTAGAGATCCAGATTGTAAAATAATATCTAATAAATATATGAAGTGCTTTGCTGACAGTTCATTATCCAATTTACCGTTGAACTGCAAAATGAGTTTATTTACTCTTTTCTCTCGTTATTTAGATATTGTAGGAATTCCTGGTAGACGGTTTTTATGGAAATGCTATGATTTTGCAGAAGATAAATTACACAAGGACCGATTATTTGATATGGTTCAAAGAACATTGGACTCAAAAAAAGACTATAGTGATTATATCCGTGACGAACATAGAAATTATGTTGAAGTCTTATGGGATTTCAACTCTGTGGAGTTACCATTAAATAATCTTGTATCTTTGTTACATCTCATTAATCCAAGATATTATTCTATTTGCAACACACCTTTATGGTACAGAAAGGATTTATGGCAATATATAAATACATTATATTATATAGAAAATGATCCTCTCATAAGTAGCTTGATTACACTTAGATCCTCAAATATCTCAGTATTTATTCCAAAAAAAAAGATAATTCACAAAGATTTGTCATATATTGAGACACTTAAAGTACTTTTTTTAAACAAATTCCTAAATTCTAAGTATACTACAAACACTATTATATCATCACCTATATCAATTTATCGTAAGATAATGGATAAGCTTGCACAAATTTGCATAAATTACAACACCTATGAAAGATTACTGATATCTCTAACATTAAAGCCATTAACTACTCAATTTATAGATCTGTGTGTAGGTATAATCGAATGGAAAACAGCTCATAACAGAAAGATTACTGGTTTATGTTCTGGTTTTTTAAATAATTTAATACCCTATGACACGAAATTACTTGTTGGAATTGAAAATCAACTTCTTCCGATAGTATCACCTATGTTTATAGATTTGAAGATTCCTTTAATTTTAATTGCTCCCGGAATTGGTATTTCTGGGATTATATCAATCATCCAACAAAGAGTGTTATCTATAATTATAAACTTGCAATTTAATAAATTAAGAACTAAAGATATGGAAATTGCACCTTGTATTATATATTTAGGATTTAGATATAGTGATGAAGATTTCCCATTTATAAATTATATCTTTGAGTGGTGCAAAGACCCATACTTAAATAGGTGGATTATAATAAATATTGCATATTCCAAATCATCTCCTACTATAGAGAATTCTATATTTTGCAATTTATCTAATATAGGCTACATAGAGTGTGGATGTTATCTTCAATCTCTCATATTAAAGACAGATATTAAGCTATTATGTAAATGTATTAATGATGGTCTTGTGATTGTTTGTGGGAATGCAGTAATAATGCCAAATGAGGTTAGAAACACTCTTTCTGACTGTTTAGTCAGAAATGGAGATTTCGACACATTAGATGAAGCATCAATTCATTTAAGAAAACTTATTACAAAAGGAAGATATATTGAAGAAACATGGAACTAAAGTGTCCTTTGATACTCTATTATTTACCTTTATATTTAGCAATATATTTTAAATGACAATGTATTAGTGAATTTTAAGTTAGTAAACGATAAACAAATTTGAAATATCAAACATATATTTTTTGTCTAATAAAATCTATTTATATAATCCCTAAATAATGAAACTCCTTTGAAAATTATAAGATATATACTTCTTAGTACAAATATAATCAGTATCTTTCAGTTTAAGAGTAATATAAAAGATAACTTTCTAATGTTTACATAAATATTTGCAATTATACACAAGTTAAATCAGTATAGATATTTAAATCTAATAACAGTAAGTTTAATATTTCTTAGAGAATTTCATACTATTGGGAATATTAAATAAAATGATTTTATCTAATAAATTTGACAAACGAAAGTTCACAAGTCAAATTTTAAATAAGATTTCTTGTATAACCAGCTATTGAAAATAAATTGGGTGCATTGAGATTCTTACTTATTTTAATATGAACATTCATTGAGGTTGGGAGTAAATCAATTACTTTGCTAAAGTTTTCCTAATTCTTTTAATCTATAGGAGTATTTTCTCATAAAGTGATATTAAATATTTTAAAGGTAGAAAATCATGTTTTTTAGAACTTAGATGAACTTTAAAATTTATATTTGAATTATTTCCAATATTAAAATTAATTTTCACCTTTTTAAGAACATTTAGTATATCAAAATTGATTTTATCTGAGTAATCAATATATATTTCTGGAAATATCTCAGAATCAGATTTGATGAATAAATCTAATTCGATAAAGTACTCAATTTCTTTATCAAGTGAAATAGCAACAAGATTTATTTGATTTACACATTGAGACGATACATCGTTAATATCACTTATTTGTGTAGAATAAAAGATACAGGTCCCATAATTCACTGGCAAATTACTATTTAATAAAAGATCCTCTATTATAATAGCCTTTTGCCAGTCTGATTTAACGTTTCCCATATAAAGAACAGGTATATAAATAGTTGTAGAAGTGTAATAGTAACTACCTTTTCTCAAACACTTTCCAGCAGATATTGTAGATTGTTCGTTAGGTTTTGTAGCAATAAATTTTATATTGGCTGACATATTACCATTTATATCATCTGCGTATATACTCATATAATCCTCAGAAAATATGTCACAAGTTATACTACACTCTTTAGTATTATTCATTAACTTTAAATTATTTATACTGAAATTAATTCTGTCCATATCAGATTTGCAGTTCTCTATTACTGTTGTGATATCATCAATATTATTTAAATTTTCATTATTGCAAAACTTTCTATCTTTATTTTGAGTCAAAATTTTTTGACGCCATTCCATCGAGAATTTATTCCATTTCGAGATGATTTTATTCTTTGTGATAGAACTTATCTTTGTTCTTACAGAAACAACTCTAAGTGCTCCACCACATTTATGAGGTTCCTTTATTGTAATATCTTCAGATCCTAATTTATATGAATTATTTAATTTCTCATTACAATTACTTATATTTTTATTGAATAAAGGAGATCTGTTACATAAAGATAAAAACTTCTGCATTGAGTTCTTACCAGCATCATATATCCATTTGCACTCCCCTGTAGGAGGATTAAACGTCATACAATTCATATAAACAAGCCTCACCAATTTCTCAAATTCTTCAGGTGAGTTTATAGTCTCTTTATTGCTTATAGGCTTTTTCTGTCGCCTTTTGACATTGTTTAATAATCTGGCTTCAATAGTTTTATAATCCATACACTCCGTAACTACTTCTCTATATTTAGATTTAGTCTCATCATTTAATTCTGTACTTTCTAAAACTGGATTCTCAAAAAGAAAGCTAGAACTATCTTTTCTCATTAAATCTAGTATTTTCATACATTCTATCCTCCAATCTTCTGTGCAATTCTTAGTATGATTATTTCTGGGTTTCTTAGTGCTTTGCCTTGAGATATCACTATTTTCTGTATGAGCATCACTCTTTGCAGCCCTTTGCTTATTGTTGACTTCCTCCCTCCTATTTGTATTAGAGAACACATCCCCACTTGGACGATATGAATTTTTGGCTATCTTTATCCTCTTATTAGAAGTAAAACTAACGATAGAAGATGACTCATCTAAAGCACTTGTATCATCTACAGTGACATCTAAAAACTCTCCTGAGTTGCTAAATCCTAATTTTGACCACTCATCACGGAATTTCCTTTCTGCCAAATAGCAGTATTCTAATAGAGGTGAACAATAGGGTGCAGTATTATAGCATCTACAATTACTAAATATCAACATTACATCCTCATAAAATTCCAATAAAGTCCTATAGGTATCCTTATTTAGTTTGCTAACAATAGTATGTAGATCAATAGGTTTCTTAATTACTTCGAAATAATCAGGACATTGATTCTTTACAGGGTCTATTGGGTCTTTAAATGGTTTGAAGTATGGTTGCTTCCTCAAATTATCCAAGCAAACCAACAACTTCCGTTTTATTGTACGAGTTATTGGCTGTTCTAGAATATCAGATGACATAATCTCATTTGTGTAATTACCAAAATCTTAAAAACTACTATGTTTCTATAAATAATACCAATACTTCGTAGCTACTTCCTCCTTGATATTAGACTAGTTAAAATTAAACTTATAGCTGCAAGCCTGGATATAAAGTACTTTATTATATCTAATATTTTTATACTTTATTTCTGTTTATCAGTACTATATAGAAAATAGAACATTAGAGCGCTAGAACCTTAGCCACCACAAATATTTTGTGCTAAATACTCCCATATATACTATAAAAATAAATTAGATACTCATATGAAATACTTATTAGTACTTTATAATCATAATTCTAATGCTTTAACTTATATTGAATTCATTTTTGTTTTAAATAAAAGTATCCTAATATCTGGTATGAGATAAATACTAGAACTACCTTTTTAAAGATATTCCATGGAAATAGTTACTAGAATACAAGCATTTAGAGATGGAGTAACTACCAAGTATTTTCTCTATATATAGTCAACCTCTCAAATGGAAGCAATATGCAAGAACTTGAGTCTAACCTTAATAAGGCGGTAATTCCTTGTGGGTACCCCCTTAAAATACTGAAGCTTGGAATGATTTTAAGAAGCAAGATAAATAGTTAGTTAGATTTGCTGAACTAATTGTAATGGGCTGGAGATGTGAAGTTTGTTTGGTAACAAATGATGATGATGATACCTTGGTGTGTATCTGTTGTGAGCATAAAAAACCAAATGGAGCTGACTTAAGAACTACAGATCCAACATTTCTGTTTTCTTGCCAACCTAACACAAACTCCACAGTATTTACTTTTGGAAATACATCTATGACTGATTTTGGAACAATTAATAATATTAAAAATACTAGTAGTGTATCTGGAGCAGGTTTTATACCTGTGATTAATGTGGAATTACCATCTACTCCCTCACAAACTTCTCCAAGTTCTGTGGAAGGCCATATAAAGTATGATATTGAAGTAGTTCCGGTGAATGATGATGCATTGACTGAGTATGATGAATCATATAATGCGAAATTAGAGGATTTATTAAAGATCTACTCCAATAAGATATCTAAGACTCCACTAATAAATAAGAATAAACACAAGATTCCAAGTGCCTCTATATGGTCTTGGGGGTCTAGTGAATGTGATCAACTTGGAGTAGAGGAGAAATATTTGAATGATGAATTATGTACTACTAGTCCAACACAAGTTTTAAGTGGTTTGAAGAACCATAGAGTGATTGATGTTTCAGTTGGAGCATTGCACAGTATAGCTTTAACCAATGAAGGTTTACTGTTATCATGGGGATGTAATGATGATGGAGCACTTGGAAGGGTTTCTAGAAGAAGACAAGTGGAGCTAAGTAAGGAGAACAGTGATAATTATGAAGAAGAGAACACATATAATAATGATTATAGTGACATAGAAAATCTAGAATTAGATGAGGATAATGACAAATACCCATACTTAGTATTACTTCCCAACAAGGTTAATGCAATATCTGTGGTATGTGGAGATTGTTATAGTGCTTGTTTAACTGATCATGGTAGAGTATATCTATGGGGCTCTTATAAAGATAGTAGTGGTTATATTGGATTTCCAAATTACTCAGGGGTGGATAGTAGATCACTTAAATTAAAAGAATATAATCCTACACTTTTACCATGTTTCTTTAGATGTAGAAAGGGATCTAGAAATACAAAGAGGTTGAGACTTGATAATAAGGGCTCCAACATAGATACTGAAGAAGATCCTGTAGTTTATATTTCAGGAGGTGAGAATCATACAATTGTTATTACTAGAAGTGGAACACTATATGGATGGGGCAGTACAGAATTTGGACAATTTGGCATAGATCCAATAGTAGATAATCATGAACACGCAAAATTAGATAAATATAAATATTTATACCCTGTAGAGCTAACGAACAAGGTATTAGAGTTCCCTGTACATTATGAAATTATCAATGCATTTTGCGGAAGAGCTACAACTTTTTTTGTTGTGAAAAATAATAGAAAAAAAGATGTGTCTAAAGTAAGCTTGTATGCTTGTGGGCGTAATGGACATAGTGAACTTGGATTAGGTGAAGCAGGCTTAAATAAGATTATTGTAGTTAAACCAAAAAAGGTTTATATTAATTTTAGAAGTGACTGTATACATTATGAGGATTATTCTTTTCCACAATTTTCATATCATCCTTGCTCTAGTCCTATAAAGGTAGTTGGAAGTGGTCAATACTATTCTGCAGCTTTAACTTGTTGTGGAGAAGTTTATACTTGGGGTATATCTGATTGTTGTGGTAATAAAAGTTCCAAGGTACTTCCTGGGGTTTCTAACAAGGATATAACAATCCCTACTAGATTACAATACTTGAAAGATATTTTATCTTTAGGTTTCGGTTCTGATTGTTGCTTTGCTATTCATAAAACTGGTTTGGTCTATGGTTGGGGTGTGAATCTGACTGGACAAATTGTATCTGATACCGATGGGACTCAGGAAGTTATTCTCAAACCAATAATATTAGATCCCTCCTTATTTTTAAATAAGTACATGTTAAAAGTAACTGGAGGAAGTCAACATTCTATAGGTCTTGCATGGGATAATAAGTACGTAAATAGAGCAAGTAATTTGCACAATATTGAAAAACTAGAAGATGATTACAAGTTAAGACATTTAAGTGCGTTATACGAGGACAATATTTTGAATATGGGCACAAACACTACAAAAACTAAAAAATCTACACCTTTAAATACGAAAGATACAGCTAAAGCTCCTAGAATTTCTAGATATGTTGGAAGTACTAGTAATAAGGGAAGTGATAATAATACTAAATTTCTAGAAATATCAACTAATAAAGTAACAAGTAAGCGTAAAGGCTCAACAAGAAAATCTACTACAAAGGTGAAAGTACCTAAAAGTTCTCAAGGCAAAGGACAATATGATAGAAAAAAAACTGTTATTCATGACATAAGTAAAAGTAAAAAAGTAAAAAAATCAATAGACTCAGCTAAGAAGAAAGAAGGAGATAGTACTGAAGTGGCTGCAAGTTTAGGTAGTACTGCAAAGAGTACTAAGTCTAATAGTAAAAAATCTTTGACACTGGATCTAAGAAATAAAGCACTTGAGGATAACAAGATAAGTAAGGTTACTAGCAAAAAACCTGAAGATAACAGTAAAACTCATAAATTAAAGACTAAGGCTCAAGAATCTAGCATAACATCGAAATCAATAATTGTAGATTCAAATGAAGTACATGGAAAATCAAAACAAGAATTAATTGACACTACTAAAGTTAGATCCAAGTCTAAAACTGGAACTAAGACTTTAAAAACAGCTTTGAATAAGTCAGTACCTGTAAAATCGTCCTTGACTACGAAAGAGAAAACTATAAAAAAGAAGAACTATAAACAGACTAAATAAAGAAATACAATGAAATATTCCTTATAATTTTTTAATGTAATTGAGCTTACTACTCTCTAGAATTCACTCTTTTAATATTAAAAATAGCATATTTACATCTTGTATGATTTGTATAACCCTGTTACTACTACTAAACATAGTATATATTTCAGGTAATGAATAGCTTTATTGGATTTTAATAACCATAAGATATCTTTGAATCTTTAATTAAACCCTATAGTAAGCTTTGAAATAGCTATGCAAGTTGATGAATGCTGAAGATTTTATTATTGAATTCTTCAAGAAAGCTTATTCTAGCTGTTCGTCCCCTAGTAACAGAAATATAAAGTATGAGGAAATTAAAGATTTATGAATATAAGACTAAATTCTAACAAATTTAGTTTATTAGACATACTGTATTTCAGTATTATACAACTTTTGAGTACTATATACTCAAAAAATACTTCAATATTTAGTCAAATTTAACCAGTAAGATAGAAAATGTAATATAGGAGTTATACATTAAATCATAATATCTAAATTCAATAAGTTTTTTTATGAAAATTCATTGCACTGAATTCTTTGCTTATTTATTTCTTAATAAACTATTAAGAATTTTGTGCTATGTAATAGTTCTAGTCTTCCATAATATCTCTCTTAGAAGATATAGGTAATACTATGAATCCACTGAATCCACTTCTACATAAGGGACACCTATCTTGCCTGAGAGCTCTTAAACACGATTCACAAGTACTACAGTGCCTACAAGGTAATAATACTGTATCTTTTGGATTTACCATGCATATTAAACAATCTAATTCTTCATCTTCAAGCCCATAAGCGTCATACGGCTCTATTATACCTTTAGATGTAAGAAAGACTTGTTTAATCACTACTGGTTTATATATTAGAGTTGGATTCTTATATGGTTCTCGTGTAATTTGAAATTGTAAAGCAACAATATGACAAAAGCTTGTATTTTCACAGCAAGGATTGTTTCCTTGTGCAACAATAACTAGCGGAATTCTGGGGAACTTGGTTTCATTAAGCATCTTCCAACTTCCAGCTGATTCTATATCAGAATTGAAAGTATAATTTTCGTTATCTTGTACAACATCTGTTAATTTTATATTTGGAAGTTTGCAAATTTGTAAATATTCAGATGTCAGTTTGAACTGGTACTTATAAATTTGACTAAGTCCCCTGCTATATCTAGAAACTGGAGATCCAGATAAAAAATTTCTAGAATCCATAAAGGTATCAATATCTTCACTTATTGAAGCTATATCTATACTTGTTGAGTTCGAATTTTTATAGGGAACATGAATATTTGTATTGTTTGATGATACTACTATAGGTAATTCTAATAGAGACCTTGTCGAATCATGCAAATTAGATCTATTTCTTGATATCCTATTTAGAATTCTATGATAGATTCCATTAAATGAAATTATATTACGCCCTAATACAGAAGCATTCCAACGAATGTACCTATTTGTATGATTATTCGCATTAGAATGTGATGGCCAACCATAGCGAGATGCATATGATAACCATCTTGTAAAACCTAAATTATTTGATGTATGCAAGTCTTCACGATTGTTAAACTGTGATGTTGGGTACATCATAGATTCTGAGTATAATATAGGGTTTATTGAATTAATTGCTTTGTCTGAATGTGGTTGTGACAATATACTGAACTGATATTGAGGATTAGAAGAAATATGGTCACTTGAGTTAATATTGGTTAGTTCATTCATATTAGAAGTGATATTTGAGATATTAGAAACGATGCTAGGATGGTGATAATTCTCTGTATAATCAAAGTTGGTATTTGAATAGTGATTTAAGTGGAAATTAGATCCAGATACAGATACCGAACCTTGGGTAATAAATACTTCATCGCCCTCATTAGTGCCACTAGATAGTTTCATTACTCTTTCTGAGACTTTAGATTTGTGACTATTTACTTCATAACTATTTAGCATAAGTTTTTGAGCTGCAGAAAAGTCAACTCCCCAAAATAACTGAACAGTGCTTGAAGATTCCGAGTTTAGTAAAAATGAAATTTCCAAATTATAGGACTCATCAGGATTTGAAGAAGATGAAGATAGAGGTATCAACTTTGTATCTATAGAGTTTATATCTATATCTGTGCCTATTGACACTTTTTCTAGTGGAATTGGAGACACTGATCTTTTGTCACGTATTATTTGTGCTAAATGCACTCTCATGAGATTTTTTAATTCATGTGAATAAGGGCCTAGTGCTTTCAACTGAATTGTCTTTGCGCCCTCTTCAATAAGTCTCAATATATCATAACATTGAATGAGCTGTGAACAACGATATGCAAACCATGCACCTACTATAAAGCATATAAAACTCACATATGCATTATGAGATCCAGGTCCTCCTATTGGATCTATACATATTGCTGGTATTATTGGGGTGCATTTAAAATTGTACATTTTAGATTATCTCTAAACTGATTTAGTTCTATTATATTTGCACTTATCAGCTTATAAGTGCACTTTTAAAGAATGATTAATACCCGCTAAATTAATGTACGTTATTTTAGCGCCAAACATCTTGCTCCACTAAATTGCTCCATACATATGACGAAGTATAGAGCTTTCTGTATGTAGAACTTTATTATCTCTATATTTGAATACTTCTAAAAATTAAGATATTTTATATCTCTCTATAGCTGTCGATACCCTTGAGGTATATTGCTTGAAGTTTAGAAGGTTGGAAATATGGACACAAGTGATCAGAGAGTACCAATTCACAAAATTTGTCAATTCCTCTTACATCACTTTAGAGGCAAACTAAACCGACTATATACACAATTTTACTATGGGGAGCAACGAAAGAAGTATATACTGTATATTGGATTACCATTAGCACTCTTTCTTATTCGTTTAAGATCAGAAAATTCAATGTATTGTAATATATTCATAGATAATGAAATATTAAAGCACTTGGATAGCAATTACAGCAAAGTATGGAAAAGTGGTAAAAAAATTTATATTAATGAAAAACACCAAGTACTAGACTTAAAAAGACTAGTGTTTAATTCTTTTAGCAAAAGAATAGGAGTTAAAGATATAGAAACCCACATGAACATAAAGGCATCATGTAAAGGAAGAGTTCTCTTAGATAAAGACAATTTAGCCCTGATTATTAAAGGTTTCTGTAGAAGAGATCCTCGTATTGTCTTCTTCAATGAATCAACTTAAAAGTAGCTTCTCCAAATTTCAGTTCCACTATGTTTAGTAAGGAAAACTAGAAACACATAAAACTAACTAGTAATATATTTATTTAATTCATTATGATTGCATTGACTGTGCATGCATGTATATATTTAAAAATGAAAGGTTTCCTTTAATCTAATTAAATGGTTTTACAACTTAATACTTAGTATTGTCTAATATATAAGTTGCCATTGTTGAGATGCCAGAACTTATGAACTCCATCAAGATTTCGTATATCATGGGCTACAATAAAGGTTGATGTGTGACTAAAGTACTTCCGAATAATTTGAGGTATTAAAGAAGTATTTTTTGTTTTTTTCGTACGTATACCCTCATTGACAGCACTTGTATATATTACTGGAGGCTCATCTATTAGTAGGATAAATATATTATTTCTAAATAAGAAGAAGTGAGCAAATAAAAGCATTCTTTTAATGGAATCTGGGATCTTGAAGTTTTTTAGAGGTTCAGATAAACATCTATTCAATAGATTATAATGACCATCAAGTAATAGATCCGTCTCTTCATCCTTTTTGGGCAATGTTAAGAATACCCTAGTATCTGATCTACCTTGGTTACTAGAATAAAGGTTCTTAGTTAAAAACCCTGAGATACCACAAATATTTAAAGCTGATATCAAGTCAATATCTTGAAATCTCTCAAAAGGGTCTAAGATGTTTCTGATAGTTCGATCTCCACTAAAGAATATTTCTAAAGGTAACATTGCAATGTGTCTAAGCTTGTTTTGTAAAGCTGAAGCAGAATTTAAAATAACTTGATCTATTTCCTCAATATAATCTCTGCAATGTAAATAGTGTTCATAAGTATCAATGCAAAGTTTCCTTTCTTTAAGTTCATTAATGTACTTGATAGTACCATCATATTCAAGAAGGTTTGCTATTAAGTTTAGTAAAGAGGTTTTTCCAGATCCTGATCTCCCAATAATACCAATAATCTCTCCAGATTTGACAATTGCAGATATATTATTTAAACAACAAATTCTTTTTAAGTATATTCCAACAATTTCTGATCTATCAACTCTTTCAGAGCTCCCTTGTGAATCTAGACTTGAGTGATAAGCATATACAGATTTCAAAATTAAACGTGTATCAGGCAACTTCATAACTGGAGCCTCTACATCTAGTGAAATTTCAGGTATATCAGATGCTTTAGATTTTGTATAACTAACTTCATCGACAATACTGATTTCTAAATTTTTGTCAAATGCACTATCTTGCCTCATTATAGTGATATACTTTCTCATTCTTTCAATAGATACTAGTTCACGTTCTAAACGAGTCCAATATCTAACAATTTCATCGATTCTACTTAATGAACTATAAGTAGTTGCAACTACAAGAGCTGTAAGTGTACTAGTTTTAGAACCAAGCCAATGAGGTGCTAAAATATTTAACAAACTTACTGGTAAAAATATACCAACTTGGAGCCTAAGCTTAAGCCATATTTGAAGAGATGATTGTATATATAAAGGTTTCAGCATGCTCTGCAGTTGAGAGAATCCATTTTGTAAAAAAAAGTTGCTTAAGTTTTGAGCAACAATACATTCTTTTCCATCACAAATATTCCTCACAGTATCAATTAAAGGGGACATCTCAGAAATGTAAGTATTACGTATTAAACGGCAAGATATTGTAAAGTATCTCAATCCAACATAATATATAAGGATTCCAAATATAATCAAGAATAGAGCATGGGAGGCAGGTGAATTAGATGCTATAATAGACAAAAATAAACCTGCAGATACTCTATTAACAGCTGTAAAAAGCTGTCCAATACGTTTAGTAGTGCAGTAGTCCACTATTAATTGGTCGAAATTCAGACGATTTAATATGAAGGATATTGGTAAAGATCTAATTGAGCTCGACATCTTTGAGTTTATATATCCAAATAAAAATGAGTTGTGAATATATCTAGCTGCTCTAAGTCCTACAAACACCTCAAGATAACCACTCATAAAGATACACAAAACCGACAAAAAAATAAGGGTGCAATGAAAAAAGTACCAGAATTCTATTTGGAATAACCCAGTTGTATTAGATTGATTGTTCAAATTACTTAGTAAAATCTTTTCTCCAAACTTAATTATTATAGGTGGTAATAATAACAACAGAAAATAAGATATAATCTCAAAAGATGATTCTTTAATAGTTAATAACTTTCCATCCTTATATTTTGAAAGTTTTCTACTATTAGCTGCATAGAAAATATAATAGTATAGTGGTCCAAAACTTGTACCGTAATTATCTCTTGAATCAAGAGTTAACTCCTTATTTTCAAACTTTAAATTACTCGAACTATGATTAATACTAGGATTTGAAAAAGTTGGAGTTTTATTACTATTGGTACTATCAATAAATTCATGTTTTGTTTTTTTTATTATCTGCCCCTCCTCATGGTACATCTCCGCACATTTATCTACAATTCCAATAGGTGATATTTTCACTCCACATTTCAAATCTATAACTGGCATTTCTTCATCTCTATGATGCTTTTCAGAATCTTCACTATCCAAATTTCCCTTCTCTCTATGTGATATATCTTTTGGAGAATTATCAAAATCCCTTGTTGGATCTTCACTAGTCGAAACATCCCATATATCTCTTGAATTATCGCTATCATCCTGATAATCATTACGAATCGAGTCCATTGTAGATATAGAAGAGTGTGAAATAGGTGTAAATTCTTCAAATTCACCCTGAATAGCAACTTGTGAATCTAACATAATCAAAAGAGGTGGTAAAATATGATCTGGAAATAAATTTAGCAACTGCAGATCAAAGACGGAAATTGAAATAGCATCCTTTAGTATACCTGTCTCAAGATCAAAAAGTTTCGATAATATATTACTACAAACTGGAGGATCAAGATTTTTAAAAATAGAATCCAGTATTACAATAGGAGCACTTCTTAAAGCTATATTTCCTAAACTCCCCCTATAGTTTTTGCAATTCTTTGAACGTTCTTCACATGATATCCTCACTTTATCTTTGGAATAAATCCTCATCCCTTCCTTTACATCCTCTTTTCTTGAATTATCTGCTATTTTGAAACCATACAGTGCTCTTGCAAGAGATATACGGACTTTTTGTCCAGAACTCAGCTGTGAACTTGAATACACACTGCTCTTTGCATCTTCAAAATTTGATATACCCCATGCATCAAAATCTGAAGATAGCTCACAGATATTTAAGATATTCTGCCATAGCTCAGAATCAAACTCTCTTCCACATAAAATTATATCAGATATACTCATTCCATCAGCTACCCATGGATCCAAAGGAACATATCCAATATTTGTACAAATTTCACTTAATGAATTCAAAGGAATAATTTCGTTATTGTATGATACGGTCAATTTGATATTATTGGACTCTCCTGTAACTAAACAAGATAATAAATTAGATAATATATAGTTATTTGAAATACTTCCAAACCCTATAATCACAGGTTTACCTCTATTTATAGTAAATTTACTTGGTAGACCCTTACTTGTCCAAAATTTACCCAAGCTTACAGTTATAGTGCAGTCTCTAGTTTTATCAATTGATAAATTTGACAATTCAGATTGTTTAAAATTTTCCTGGTATCCTTCCAAATTTGCAATATTGAATATGTGTTCAGATTTCTCACCTTTATATTCAGCACACTTGTTATTTTCTGAATTTTGTGAAATTTTCATATACACAGTATTATACTTTCTAGTCACATTGAAAAATTGACCTAACCTATTCAAAGAATTGATCCCTTCAGATATGTAATATAGAAAGTAACAAGTTTCCTGTAGTGGGCCATAAAATGTTGGAACTAGCCATGCTGCATGAATAATCATCTCAATACTTTTTGTATGTTCAACTCTAGAAAACCATACATACAATACAATTGTGAAATAACATAAGAATGATAAAGATCTTGAAAATATCTCTTCAATTGTAAAAAAGTATTTTCTTAAAGATCCATAGTACATCTCTTTTTTCCTAGAATCTTGAATTAGTGCATTAAAGGAGGCCATAAGATGATCTTGAGTTACAACTAAACCCTTAGAAGCTTCAAGCAAATTCACTGTTTCCTTTATTCTTTCCTCTCTAGCTGCTATAAAAGGACGTTTAAAGAGTGTACTAATATATAAGGCAAGTACAGATAGTAGAAATGCACTTGAAAGTACTAATATCAACAGTAAAAGTGGTGTAGAATCAAAAGTCACTGCTGCAACTACAAAAGTCGAAAATAGCTGTAAAGGATATATCAGAATTCGAGTAGAATATGAAATAGCATTCTCAGAAAATTCAGCATCAACAGTCAATATATTTTGATATTTAGATATCTTCAATTTAGAATCTGAAGTATTGAATTTGGAACTAGTGTCATTCGTGCCATCAAATAAACGAGATAAAGTCAGTCCATTTATTGCGCCAATTACTCTATTACTTAATCTTGATGTGTAATAAGATACATGAGTGTTGCATAGTAAAGAGATGAGTTTAAACATAAATAGTAGAAGACCAGGTATCAATGAGTCACATTCTTCTCCATATACTGTACCTAGAATATATTTTAAGTAGTATGTACCATGGTATTTAACAAAGAAGTCAAAAATTAGTGTAAAAAACATCCAAATAACTAAAGTGGCATATTCAACCTTAAATGCCATTAGTATACTAATATATACATCCCTAGTTCTCCATTGTTGAATTCCCAACAGGAGTTCTCTGTTGACTACATATTTATATAGTCGTTTTGTGTCTATTTCAACAGAATATTGAGTTTCTGAAAATGGTATATCTTTGGCCTTAATAGTCATCAAATTGCTCTTCTTATTCCCCTCTTTTGATGAATTATCATATGCCCTGTAGTACAAATATTTCGCTGTATCTCCAATATTCAGTAATAATAATTTATCCAACCAATACATCTAAATAAAACAAATATTAGCAGCACTATAATTCAGATATTACTATACACGATATATTTAAAGTTTTGTTAATTAGTCTCCTAGATACTCTCCAAATCTATACAAGTATATATAAGAGATTATAGATAGCTGGTAGCTATAATAACCTTTAGTCAAGTATATTCAGTAATTTCACATTACAAAATTTTGCAGATGAGACGAATCGGTAAAAGCCGCTTATAGTCAAATTTAGCAGACAGAATTCAGCGCTATGCAAGAAAGTTTGTAGGGTAGTCTGTTTGGTACAGCTGCAAAGATCTAGATAAGATTTAAAGTAGGATAGAAATGAACAAAAAGGATCGATATTTCGAAGTAGCTAACCTTTTAAAATGTTCCTATGATATTTAAAATATCTTAAATCGAAATCCTTAAACTTATGAAAAAAGTCCTAAAGACATAATATGGCGGGTTAAAAGTTAGCGGAATAGGTGACTATTGGGAAATCCTAAAACATGCAATATAATCCGATTTCTATATCGGATTTAAAATGATATGCATATATAACTGGGATATCCATATTAAACGAGTCATCTAGTTGCATTTAAAACAGATTTCTTTGTTTAGATAGAATTTTCAAAGCGGAAGTGTATCCTTGGTAAATGTTGCGGCACTAGGTATCGGATCTAAAATTTGGTACTGAGTAGCTACATGAGATATTTAATAAGGGTATCTGGAAAGAATTATTTGAAATATGTTCCAAGTTAGATTCTCTATTTATATATGTAGTTGCTAAGTTATGATAAAGATACTGATAATATTGAAGTAGATATGATATAATTAGCAAATTCAATAGTCTGAAAATGCTTGTACAATATGATCTAGTTGGAGATTCACTTGATAGTCTTGGTTATTATCATCATTAGTCAATTCACCATTCTTAAGAGCCCATATCCTTGTGATACCCTTTAGACTTCTAGCATCATGAGCTACAATAAATGTTACACAGTGTTTGAAATAGTGAGTGATGATTCTAGATAAAATACAGCTTGTACTTTTTGAATTATCCAAATCTTTAACTTCAATAACTGGAGGTTCGTCTACAAGAAGCATTTTAATATCCTGTTTCTTGAGAAAATAATGAACAAATAAAAGCATTCTAATTTGAGGAGATCCAAATCTAAAGTAGGATAAAGGGGTATTCAACAAATGAGTAATATAATCAAATTTAAGTAAGGGACTGATCTCTTCAGAGTCTGTATTTGATATTCGTTCTATAAAATCGGAGATATATGGTCCAAATCCACATATACTAAGAGCAGAAAATATGTCTTCATTATCAAATTCATCAAATGGATCTACAATATCTTTTAAAATCCCATCATGAGAAACATAAACTTCTAATGGGAGGAATGCAATATACTGGGAACTTGCCTGAAATTCCAATATAGGCTCTAATACTAAGGAATCTATATCTTTCAAGCACAAATCTGAATTTTTGAGATATGACTTCATTGCATCAGAGATAGTAGAACAAGGCTTATGAGGAGTATATAGTGTTCCTGAAAATGGCAATATGTGAGATAATACACCTAAGAGCGATGTTTTACCACATCCAGTCCTCCCTACGACTCCCACAATTTCACCAGGATTTACTGCAGCAGAAATCTTATTGAGACATACAGTGTGAATAATAGTAGAACCAGACAATCCTGGTCTGTCAACATTACAATCATCACAAGAGTCTAGTCTTGAATGTCTAGCAATGACTTTGTCAAGAATGACACAAGTTGATAAGTTACGGCTATTTGATGAGATAATTGTAGATTTCGCTATACTCATTGTACTGGCTACATCTGAAACTGAAGTAATTTCAGTATCCAAAGTACAAGATAGAGGTGTATTTCTTTGAGTATTGATATTGAAGATACTTTGATTGTTTTGAATCATTTCTAGTGTACTTTTTCTAGCAGCTGCAATATATGCCCTACATCTTTCAACTGAAACAAGTTCGGTTTCAAGTTTAGTCCAAAAGTTCACCAAGGAGGATATTTCTGGAATAGTACTTAGGGGTGCAGCAATAGATATAGCTAGTAAAGTTCTTGTTTTAGAATCCAAATTTCTTCTAAAAAATAAGGTTAGAAATATGTTGATTATAATAATCGGAGTACACATTAAAAGCTTCATTCTCATCCTGAACCAGGCATCTAAAACTGCTTGTAGGTATAGAGGTCTTAGTACAGCCTGTAGTTGTCCCCAACTTCTCTGAATAAAATACTTTTGGATATTCTGAGAAGTAATGCAAAGCCCTCCCTTGCCAATAGTTTGAACTGTTTCAACTAAGGGTGAAAGTTCAGAAACATAACAAGATCTTAGTGACTGACAACTTTTAACAAAATATCTAGCATACCCAATGTAACAAAACCATCCAATAAACATAACCATACATACTATAAATAATGGATAGTCGGAAGAATAAATAGATGGAACTAAAGAAATTGCAATCGTATTCAAAGATATTACGACAAATCTAATTCTCCGCGTAATACAATAATCAATTGTGAGCTGATCTGTACTTAGTCTATTCAGAATAAAAGATGTAGGAAGCCAGCGTAGCATTGAAGTTGATGGTGCCCCTAGATATCCAAGCAAAAGTGAATCGTGGATATATTTTGCAGCTCTAAGTCCTAAAGAAATTTCTAAAATTCCAACTACTACTACTGAAATAGAAGTTATAATATATACAATATTATATATAGAATACCAAAATGGTAAAACTTTACATCCTAGTGTGTTAGGAAGCCAGAAAATAAATCTTGAGTTGCTTTTATGTATTATTTCGTAAATTGACTCTGAGGTATCAAAATTTATACCAGAATGGAGAACTGAAAGCAAAAAGTATTCAGCTGCTTTGCAAATAATGGGTGGAATTAATAAAAGTAGAAGAAACACAATAGTTCCAATGTGCGATACATGACATTCCACCTTTGATTTGCCATCATTATCAGTAAAACTGATAGTCGTCTTCTTGGAGCAAGCAAAGAGTAAATAGAACATATTTGTTGAATATTTCGTACTAAAATTGTCATCTGGTAATTCAATACGAGAGTAACTTACATCAAGAGCATCATTTATATCTGTTGTTATTTTCCTCTCCATGTCAAGTTTCAAGGTAGTCTCAAATTCAGTATCACTTCTTAAATATATTCCAGAATTATTAGTAGAGTCCGCAGAACTTTTTAATATATTAGATTCATTGTTTTTACTTACTAAAATATCTAAGTTATTGTTTTGAATTTTAGCTTCTGCTTTTTCACATGAAGTAATCGTTAGTTTATTATTAGATTGAGTAGTTTCTAAATCTGTATTCTCATTTAATGTGTAGTTTGTTTTGAATGACTCATATGATGTAACTTTCCCTTTTTGACACTTCAATACACTGTAGTCAAACCCATTTTGAGAAGCCACAGATTTCATAATTTCTAAGACTGGAGGTTCAACTACAATTAAGCTCATAGAAGATGACAGTAGACCTCCATAACCATATAACCTTTCAAATACACGTTTACAAACTACTGGGTCTAAAGCACTAAATACACTGTCAAATAATACAATAGAAGGTCTACTTGATGTGGATAAGTTGCAGTAAATAGCTCTAGCTAAGGATAATCGAACTTTTTGACCTGCACTAAGCTGTCTATCAGTAAATATACGTGAGCATGCATCTTGAAAACCGCTTATTCCCCAAGAGTGGAAATCTGCCCATAAATCGCACTCATATACAACTGCATTCCATAAATCAGCTCTATATTCCTTACCACATATTATACATTCAGCTAGTGAACAACCACTAGGTACCCATGGTTGCTGTGGTACATAACCGATATTTAAATAATTACTTAAGTTGTTAGTTACCTGAATTTCCTTTTCTTTTGTGACTAACATCACTTTTCCAGAACGACCTTTATTTTTAACACTGAATAAATAACCCATCAGACCTTGGAGTATTGCAGACTTCCCACTACAAATAGGTCCTAATATGAATACTGGGTGTGATGGTTTAAGTTCAAGTGAAATATTGCAAATACTAGGATGACCAAATTTAGATATACTATATGAGACAAATTCCATCATCAATCTTATTATATTAGCATTCTCAACTTTGTGATTGTCTGAACAAATTCTAAATTCAGAACCTGGAATCTGAAATTCCGTATATATAGAGTTTTTGGAATGAATGTGTATGCATTGTGTTCTCTCTTCTGTGTAATCTTTAGCTGTACAATTTAAAAAATTAGCAATTCTCTCTAGTCCATTATAGCCCTCAATAATGTAATATACAAAATAAATTACCATATTTAAAGGTTGGTAAAATGAAGGGATTAGCCAGACAGATTGAACTATTAGAAAAGAAGCTTCATTAGAGGGAAGAGCATTGTACCATACATAAAATCCCAAAACAATTGCACAGCTCAAACTCATTAGCCTATCAAATATCTCACCAAATGTACAAATATATTTTCTGTAGGAGTTATAAAGTAATTCCTTTGCCCTAGGCCCCTTCAAAAGCTTAATCAAAACTGGAAATAGTTGGTGAGTTACTGCAATATATTTTGAGTGGTCTAGCAAACGAGCAACTTCAGCAACTCTCTCTTCACGTGCTTCCATAAATGGTTTCTTGAATATTGAACTAATACATTGAGAAGCTACACTTAGGCCAAAGCAAGTGAACAATGCAATTAGGCATAGTACTAAAGGTTTCCCTCCAAATACGGAATGAGCTACGTATGCAGACGCTAGAATGTGAAATGGATAGACAATTAAGTTAATGCTATTAGATACCATGTACTCTGCAAATTCAGCATCTACAACTATCAAATTTTGGTAACGAGATAAAGCAATTGTTGAATTAAAAGAACTTATATCTGCACTTCCATCAATGTTTTTTATTCTTCTACAGTTTGCTAGCCTTGATAATGCAGAGCCTGTTATAGCTCCCTGTAATCTTACATGTAGCCATGCTCCAAAGTACTCACAATGAGATGTAAAAATCACGTTAGTTACTTGGAGAATTAAAAGAATAAAACCTTGCATTGCATCCTTTAAACAGAATATTAAAGAGTCATTTTTTATAAAATCAGAGAAAAATTCTTTACCATAATATTTTACATAACTACCCATAAAAACACTTATTAGCAATAATAATAAGTAAAAACCATAAATCCTGCCAAAAGTTACAACTAAAGCCTTGTATACGCTTCCAGCCGTCCAAATATATGATTTACCATCATTCATATTAATCTGGTCATATAATTCAAATCTTTTTGACAGAATATGAGAATCATCTTCAATATTAACTTCGTTAGATATATTTGGTAGATTTTTAGCACGTGTATTCCCCAGACTAGCTTTTTCAGCTGATGCAGATTTCAGTAGATTGCTAGCTACTGACCCTACTTCCAACAAAAGTAACTTGCTAAGCAAGTTTCCCATAATATGCCCTGATATAGCAAACTTTAATATTGACCAAAATCACAAATATCAGCAACAGAAATTAACGAAATTTCACTATGAGAATTCCTGGTCTTGCCTTCTACAAATATTATACACAATTTGGCGCTAAAAAGAGACGTGAAAAGTGCCGATAATACCGGTATATGGATATCGAGAAATAAGGGATTGCATGCTTTTTTTTTTGAGGGTATCTATATGATAAGAAGTATGTGTCATCATATTTGCAAGAAAACAAAACTAAAAATGACTCATTTCGGTATTTTAAGTGAAACTATACAAGATATCAAGCTCCCCTGATATATATGTCAATATGTAACTAGAAAATAAAAAGCTAATAAATTGTAAAAATTAGACTGAGAATATGTTTAAGAAAATTTCAGTAAATTTAACTACCTTATCACATTTATAAATCTAATTACTAAAGCAAAATCAAATCACCGCCTATATACTTATAAATTTTCATTGGAAATAATTTGTATAATGCCGTTACTTACCAACCATATATACTTCATTCCTACCAAACTACAACCTTCATGAGCAGCAATAAAGACAACACAATGAGAAAAGTATTCTCTAACCAAAGAAGGTAATAAGTATGATTCTGTATCTATTATGTTATATTTCTCTCTAATTATTGGAGGTTCATCAATCAACAATATTTTGATATTTAAACGATTCAAAATAAAACCTGCAAATGTTAATATTCTCAGTTGACTATCGGAGAATTCATAATTCTCTAAAGGAATATAAATTTGATTTTGAATGGACTCACTATTCATTAATGGGTAAGTGCAATCTACTTGAGAGTTCCTCATATTTTCAAATTTAGTATTCAATTTAAGTCTGCAGATGTTAAGGACTGAAATTATATCTTCATCTTGATATATATTGTTAGGATCTAGAATTTGTTTAATCGTCATCTTCTGAGGATAGTACACTTTGATAGGTAAATAAGCGATATATCTGGTTTTCTCCAAATTTTTTAAGATATTCCAAGATATGCTAGGTTCTATAGTCCTTAAGTCCAGATGCCAATTTAGTAATTTTTCTCTAATATCAGTGGTAGAAAAAGGTTCTCCATACTTTATTACTGCCTTTCCACAACAAGGTTTCAGAATCCCAGCAATAAATCTCAAAATTGATGTCTTCCCAGATCCAGTTCGACCAATAATAGCAACGGTATCTCCTGTATATAGTTTTGAGGTTAGACCCTTAATACATGGTATTATTTGAAATTCAGTAAAGGTTCCTAAAGCTTCATCCCAGAATCTTGATTCTGCTAAAATGAGTTTATAATAACAGCAATAAACATCTTTGAATTCTACAATATTATTTAGATCAGATATTTCAGGAGTATATTTACTAGTAAATTTTGAAGTTTCATTTTCTCCCAAATCTTCAAAGTTGTCACTCTCAATTTGTTCAAGATATTCTCGAACTCTTGAAACAGCTACAAGCTCAATTTCCATTTTACTCCAATATTGAACTATTGATGATACATATTTAGGAACTGAAAGGGCTGTGGAGAGAGCCAAACCCAAAGTCAAAGGTATTTGACTTCCAAAAAAAGAGGATAATAAGATGTTGAATATATTTAGAGGTATTGATAAATATAGATCCAACCTCAATCTTAGCCAAATATCCAATGCTACTTGCCCATAAAGTGGAATCAAAATTGCCTTTATTTGTTGTATTGTTTTACTTGTGTAGAAGTGATTAAACCTTTGACATCTAATACATAAAATCCCCTCTGTAATAGTGCTAGCTATATTTATTAAAGATGAAACTTCAGTTTGATAACAAAAACGTAAAGATTTACAGCTGTTAATAAAGTAACGGACATATTTCAAATATATAATGAGTGATACACATATGATAATTCCCAAAACAACTGCAGGATAAGAACTTGCAAAGGCCGCCATTATACTTGCAATTATTACCTTGTTTAAGTGTTGAACAACTTGTCCAATACGTTTAGTAGTGCAGTAATCTATAATCAATTGATCAGTAGAGAGTCTATTGAAAATAAGTGAGCTTGGAAGGGTTCTCAAATTGGAATTTGTCCCTAGATAACCAGATATTAAGGTGTCATGAGTATATCTAGCAGCACTTTGTCCCAAATAGACCTCTAGAAAAGCTTTAATACACGATGTAGCCAATAAAACCAAGTTTGAACCACAATAAATGTAGAAATGTACTTTGAATAAATATTCCGAATAATTGGACTTTGGATTTGCCAGTACATTAACTAGACAGTATTCCGAAATCTTGTAGAAAATTGCAGGTAGTAGTAGTAAAGTTAAGAATAAATTTACAAATAAAAAATTTCTCTTTGTACCAAATTGACTGCCTTTAAATGAGTTGCTATGTGAAATAGTAGCAGCTGCTTTAAATAAATAATACCAATATATACTGGGACTATGTAAATTACTATTGAACCTTAAGGTAGATCTATCTAAACACTTTACAACCATATCAGATACACCAAGACATGTACCTGAGTCAGCTATTTCATCTTCATAAGAAATCATATTTGTAGAGCTTTCTTTAGGGATAGACTGAATATCTAAGTAATTTGCATCTATAATACAATTGTCTACTATATTGTAAATATTGACAAATGCTAATTCATGTTTAGAAAGTTCCATATTGCAACTATTATCTGATGAATATACCTGACGTAAATTTAAATAGGATAATGTAACATTTTTATTCGTAGTCTTACTTGTAACCAATTCTGATTTGTTATAATGTTGACCCATCTCTCTTACTAAAAGTTTATTACAACTGGATATTTTGGATTTCAAACTAACTAAGGTAAAATCAATCATATAAGGTTCAATTGCAATAATTCCACAACCAAATCTGAATACGCCACTTTCTCTATTAAAGAGATTGAATAATATATTATTACGAACTTTAGTATCTAAATATATCAAGACATTATCAAATAAAAATATAGGATTTAATTTCAAAGAGACATCATAAATAGCTCTAGCTATCGATAAACGAGCTTTTTGTCCCATACTAAGTTGTTTTAAATTCAGTTTATATTCTAATGGATTTTCAATTTTGGTGAGACCAAGTTGCTCGAAATCTGGTCGCAAGCAACAAATATCAATAGTCTTATTCCATAAATCTTCATCATAAGGTCTCCCACATAATATTGCATCTTTTAAGGAAAAACCATCTGGAACCCATATAGACTGTGGAACATAACAAATTTCGAAATATTCTTCTAAACTACTTGTCCATAAATTGTGGTCTGTTTCCGAATTATCTTCTAAAATCCCCAGGTTATATCCCTTACTTAAACGTTTAGAATTATTATTCTTCGAATCATTGAAATCTTTAAATACAACTTTAAACTTCATTTTAAGTTTTGAATTCGAATATTTGTTAGATCTTATCAAATTCAATAAAAAGCTAGATTTACCAGATTTACTCTCACCAACCAAAAGAGTTAACATTCCTGGTCTAAGTATTACTGGTAGTGAATTCCCTCCAGATTCAATATAAATATAGGATAAGTGGAGATTGGAGCATTGTTTGGAGTTAATCACTGTGATTTTATCTCCTAAAGAATCATAAGATTCCAAAATATAATTAAAAAGACTTGATATTCTAGTCAAAGAATTATTAGCTTCTGTTAAGTAGTAGACTAAATATGCGATTAAACTTAAAGGTTTTATATATGCTGGAATAAAATATGCACATTCTACTATAGTAGTGGCTACCTTAACAGATTTCAATTCATAGACTTTCCCATAAATACAAAGTCCCAAAGCACATATAATTGACATCCAGTTGCATGCAATATCCCCAATAGCAAACCAGTATTTCCTACATCCGTTATAATACATCTCCAATCTCCTATTTCCATTTATCAAATACTTAATAGCCATTAAATATTGATTTGTACCCATTATATCACTTGAATAAGATAGTAGCCTTGCTTCCTCAGCAACTCTAGCTTCTCTATAATCTAAAAAAGGCCTTTTATAGCTACTACTTATATATTGACTAAGTATAGCAAATGACCCAAATACTAATAGACATGTAGAACATATAAGTAGTGGTACGCCACCAAATATAACTTTTGCAAATATCAATGTTACCATTACGTTCAAAGGAAGCAAAATCAGATCAACACCATATGAAAGTGAATATTCCGAAAATTCGCCATCAACTGAAATTAAACTCTGTATCTTAGCTAGAGATACACCCTCTACATCAGTGTACTTTGAGTTTATTAAATTCTTCATGCAAAATAATATTATTGCTCCTCTGACACGAATTTGGAGGCCCTCACGATAATAATCAGTAAAAGTGCTTAAAAATATATGTACAATTTGAATAGATAGTAGAAGTAAACCTACTTTAAGATCTCTCTTAGAATCACAACTCAAAGTATGTAAAAAGAAAGACTTAGCGTAGTAAGTAAAGTAACATGACACCAATATAAGGAGGAACTGTAACACGAGCAACTTAATATAATCATTTATGAATCCCTGCACAAAGATCTTGAAGACCTCCAATTTGGTGAATTTCCCACACTTACTAAGGAATACTTTAGAGCTAGCATATATCTTGTATAGTCTATCCACATCACTTTCTAATATATCAGAAGTATTATCTGAAATATCTTTACTATTAACATCCTTTGGATAGCCTACCCATAATCTTCTATTTAGTGTAGTTATACTTGATAAGAATGGATCTCTAATAAGTGTATTTATCATTTAAGACAAATGTCACATAGGGTAAAAACACGTTAGTATTTGACTTTAATACCAAATACTTTTAAGCTAATGAGACGGAAATACTTACCATTATGGCGCAATGAGACAGTAACGGTGACTACCGCAATATAGCCAATTTAATCCCACTATATTTAAACCATGTATAAAAATTTCGGGTACCGAGGTCACTCATACTTTGTAGAATTTGACCAAGGATTGTATTAATTAGTCAATAGATTTTAGATGTATACATGAGTATTAAACAGGAAAATTTAAGTCCAGTTAGGATGAATATATATAGGAGAATGATAAATGGAGTGAGATTTGATATGCAAGCAAATGGACAAGAAGGCGAGTACCGAGATACGGATATAACACCTGAGGAATTACGAAGTGATAGTGAAGAATATCCAGAACAATATATACTTCGTTCTCAGAGTTCATTAGCACCTCCTATAGAGGTTTCAGTAATTAAAGAGGTAGAAGAAGCTTGGCATGCTTTGTCTCAAGAGTTAGACCAACCTACAGTGCGACAAGAAATTAAAACTATAGGATCTGTTTATATATCTCATGAAGAATATGGTTCTAAAGATTCTATTGAATATCGTTTATTCTTCAATAATGAAGAAGGCCATAAGATTTCACCATGGCATGACGTACCACTGTGGTTCTCTGAAAGCCCTATATTATATAATATGATTGTAGAAATTCCAAAATTGACTAACAAAAAATTTGAAATAAATACAAAGGAAACATATACACCATTATATCAAGATCGTAAATTGGAGAGGTTAAGGACATATCCAGGTCCTATTCCATGGAATTATGGAGCTTTTCCTCAAACTTGGGAGGATCCAGAGAAGAGTGGAGGGGAGCTAGTAGGATTCTGTCATGGAGATAATGATCCACTAGATGCAGTTGAAATAGGTTTTGGACCATTACCTAGAGGTACAGTTATTCCTGTTAAAGTTTTAGGATGCCTAGCTCTGATAGATGGCGATGAACTGGACTGGAAAATTATATGTATTAGGGTTTGTGACCCTCATGCCTCACGCCTCAATGATATTGACGATATTGAATCATTATTTCCAGGTACAGTGGATAGAATTAGACGGTGGTTTGGTTTGTATAAAGCTGTAGAAAATAAAGACATTGCAAAGGTGAATATGTATGGCCATTGTGGTGAACCTCAATCTGCAGAGTTTGCCCATTCTATTGTACTCGAAACTCATCATGCATACTTACGTTTAATGGAAGGTCAATCCAAATCTGAGTCATTATGGCTACCTCCATTGATAAATTGTGATATTAATCACTATAATTGCATATCATCTACACAAAGTACTTCAGCAACATATAGCATAGACACTACTCCTAGCATGACTAATATATTACATGGGAAATCAAAGCACACCAATTTTGAAAGCTCTTGTGATTATTTATTATCTAATAATGCTAGATCTGAACCTTTTACTGTATAAATAACATTATTAATATGAAGTCTTCTTAGTAATACGGAATACCTCCAACTTTCTACTGTAACTTTACAATGGATACCACATTTGGCGCTGAAATATGTGGCATGATATAGCTTCTGGTCTTTTTAAATATAAAGATAATAAAATTACTGAAATTAAATTGGATCTTTTAATTTAGTATAAGTATTATACATGGAAGCAGATACTATAAAACTCCAAAAAAAAAAATTGGAAGGTACCTTTTACCAAGGATATTCTATATATATTAAGCAACTTTTGCTAGGTACTATAATAGCTTTATTAGCAAGTATAATGGTATATAAATATATTGAAATCAAGTCTTATTTGGCTGTATGGGGACCATTTAATAATAGGAATATTTTAGATAGTATTGACAGACAATCAGGTAGAATATTTAATAGGAAGTTTGTCTTAAATACTAATAAACAGGATTTGAGTGAAGTTAGTACTGAACTAGAAAGTGAAGATAATAAACACATTCAAGAGTATAATGAAGATGATGATTTCTCAAGTAATATAGAAGACTATCTAGATATTTTAAGACAAGGAGAAATTCATTCAGAATCATCTGACAATGAAGATGTTATTGACAATGATTGGTCAGATGATTCTGAACAGGAACAGGTTTCTAGCCCCGTAGATGAAATCAACTATACTGAGAAAGATTAACCCTAAAATAATGGAGAGTTGAATATCTAGACAATAGACTTAGAGAAATCTAATTATTAGTGATACTTGATTTACCATACAACTTCTACCTTGTATATTGACTAAAAATACATTATATATTTACATGCTTCTATATTGTCTGCACTTGCAGCGACTCAGTTGAAGTCATGAGATATTCCTTGTAAGGTTTTATCGTTTCGAATAGCCACGAAGTATATACACTTGTAGTCAATCTTAAACATACTACTAGGATTCCAAGTATAAGTAGCATGTCTCCACTCTTCAGTGACAATATCAAAGTACTCCTGTATAAATGGTTTGATTTCTTCCCAAGATAGCTCTATAGATGTTATGTCTAACATTCCTGAATAGTGATATAACAGGGGACCTAAATTAGCCCAAATCCCTCCTCTAGGTAATAAGGTTATTATTGTACGTATATATGCTAATATATTTCGTGCTGTGTCCAGAAAAAAACATGTTAAAACTGCATCCCAACATTCATGTTGTTTTGAATAAATTTCTACAAATTCTCCAGCACACATACTAAAGTCATGTCCTGACTCTATATAATTGCTTACAGATATATCAGGTATAGTAACTGGTCTAGTATTATCTGACTTCTTGGGTCTATTTGATAAAGATAAAACATAAGGATACAGAACAATTGAATTAGGTTCAAAGATATAATTCAATACGAAATTACTTGCCAATAACATTGCATAGCTTAGTTCATTTCCCTGACATGCATATCCAAGTTTTGCAACTTCAAATAGTAATCTGCCTAGTCCCGCTCCAGGGATTAAAACTCTTGGTAGAGGTTTATCTTTCAAAATAGGCAAATGTTTAGTTAAAGCTTCTAGTAAAGGATCGTAAGATTGCGATCTTTCTATTTTACCCTCTTCACTCCAATCGCGGACAAATTGTCTCAATGTGGCTTTTGCCTTGCTTAGATTATTCAAAGTAGTAGATACTATATTTCCACATTTTGAAACTTTACATTTTGAAGCAGAATCTGTATCAGCAATATTACTCCTCTCTTCTCTATGCAACAAATTAAGTTTCCTATCTTGCATACTCTCATTTTTTGGAGAATTACAATAAGAATAATTCTCTGTTATTGCTTCTGGTAGGGATGAAGCAACATTGTTTAGCAGAGATTCACTCTGAACTAGTTCACTAGATACAATTAATGCATCTTTCTGTTCTATTTTCTCTTTACTATGATACTCCAAGACTAATTTCTCGATCATACTTTCCCCATATGGAGGAGGTGCATCCATTTCACTGTTACTTTCTTGATCTTGCTTATAATTTATAATTTGATTATCATTGAGTGAAATATGAGTCTTTCCAGTTTCACAGCAGCATGTATTCGTCTCATTACAAAGGCTAGGAGCTAACATTAACTTCAAAAAACGCTGATTGCATGCTATTGAATGACGTAACTTGTTAATATCTTCATGTATGCAATTCCCCAATACTTCTTGATCATCCTTCGTTAAATTATACCAATTCTTCTCTATTCTAGCTACACTCTTCATACAATCCCACTCATACATTAAAAATGCAGCTATCACACTCATAAAGTGATTATATTCAGTATCAAATTCAGAATGACCCTTTTCATCTAGATTCAAATTCTCAGAGCTAGAAAATAGTGGATAGTGGTTATGAAAATACTTTAAGTACTTGTATACATCCAAGTCACCCCCATCATAATATATAGGAGTGTTAGATATTTCATGGTCTGATAAGCTTCCTAGGTCACTCATCTTCCTGTAATTTCACCTTAAGCAAAGACTGAGTTAATCCTTAGCTATATAGTGATTATAATAATACTACTTTTTCAAAAATATATGCTACAAATTCCAAATATTTCCAAATTCTAATATTTTGCCAGAGTTAAAATAACTTAATTATAGTATCTAATATAAGAGCCTATTGTATTTGTAACTTAAGAAATAAGCAAATAACATAAAAATATTAAGCGGTAAGCATTTATAAAATTAGCGCTATGTTAAGTCTTTAAAATGCTGTTTTTTATACTTTAGAAGTGATAATAATAATATGCTTATATAAAATAAAAAATGTAATCAAATCAGGAATGCTATTTTTTGTCAAAATTTGTATTTTATAATTGACTATATTTAATATTTTCTAGTGCTATTTAGACTTGTATTTGTTAAGGCGCTAAAATTATAAAGTACAAAGTACTCAATATTAGGATGTACCTACTCGAATTATATGGAAATCTGAAATTAGTAATAAGTTGAAAGTAGTATTAGATAAACATAGTATATTTTAAGACTTGAAATTGTTAGTTTATTGTCGAAGACAAAGGTCTAAATTATAGACACAATGGAAATAGATAATGAGAGCCGGCTTTCTCAATTATTTAAATCATGTCTTGAACGATATTACAATGAAATATATGACAATAACCGAGAAATTGTGATATCAGAAGTTGCTAGCTTGCTAAATGATATTAGAGCTTTGCAAGTATATATTGAGAAGCTAAGTATTTTTTCAATGAATGAAGAACTAGATGATATTGCAACCGGAGATCTAAAATATTTGCTTCTACCATATCTTTTAGCTGAATGTCAAAGAATAATATTTACTTATACAATGTTAAGTGATAATACTAATCGTCAAATAGAACTTATAAAGGCTCAAGATTTGTATAATGCATTTATAGAGAGCTTGAATTATATCAAAGGAATAATACCAAAGGAATGTTATGAATTCATAGGACTTTCACCTTGTGAAGATCATTGGGACGAGTATGGGAAGTTTAAAATGACTAAGAATACCAGATATATGAAAATACAGAGATTTAAAAGAATTAATGAACTGAAAAAGCCTGTTTGTAACTTTTTAAAATATGGCTTGGATAATTCAGATGAAGAAATATTAAGATCAAATAGCATCAAGACCCTCATTTTATTTTTTTTAGAAAGTGTTGAACATGTAAGTATGTTAAAATATGAGACTGAAATTTTGAGATATAGAACAACTAACTCAAATGAAAATAATACTAAAGATCAAAAAATATCCGATACCTATGGCGAATTTCCTAAACTTTCATCTTACAATGTTGCTCCAAATATTCAATATGTTACTACAGATTGCACAGATAACTGTTCTAAACATGTTAAGTTCTTTAATTTAAGGGAACTATATAGATCAAAAGTATTTGGGCCAAGTCACACGCTACCTACAATAAGTATATATGATGCAGCTGATATTGAAATAAAACAAGCTATAGAGTTGGAAAAAGCAAGCTTTGAGGCCAAGAAGAACAAGGAAAATGATCAAAAAAATATACTGTCTCATGAATACTCTATAGAAGAAGAAAATGAGCAGATGAAACAACGACAATGGGATGACTGGAAGGATGAGAACCCAAAAGGTATTGGTAATACAAGGAAAAATATAGGATAATATAAGTAAATGTTTTAAATTATATATTTTAATGTCAACATATCAACTTTATTTGATATCTTTAAGCTAAAAGTACTTTTTTATGAATACTTCATTACCGAAATTAATATTAGTAATAATAGCAGAATAATGAACTAGTTAATTATAAATATAATGAATCTATAAATACTATATTCTTATTGGTATACAATCTAGAAATATGTACTCAATCTAAGTTAGGATTATATAGATATTGCAAACTAATTTAGAATAATAGTTATAAGGAAGATAATCCCAGTAAATATAAATAACGAATACACCCCCCTCCAGATATTTCAATAATACAATAAAAAAAAGGAATTATTTGGAGGTATATTTATTAGCTCGAATATATAAAGACACTGTAATCTCTTCCATTACATGGGTCTTTTTTTATTATCCTTATACCAGAAAATTTATTCTCTATTAGCAAATGTAATAAATCGAGTTTTTTAGGATATTTTATCACAAAATATAAGTAATCTAATTTTTATGATATATATGTATTAAATTTATTTTATACTAGCGTTTCCATCGTTTCACAAAAAAATTTCAATATTTTATTTTAAATTTAGGGTCCATAACTCTTAAAACTACTACTATAAGATATACTTTGCAATATAAGAGCAAATTAAAACTCAAGTAGTTTTTTTGTTAATTTTCATCTGTACCAAACTTCAAACTATAGAATAGTTTAGGAAATAGTCTACTTTATGAATCAATCAGTCTCAAGAGTATTTGGGATCATAACAAAAAGCTATCGAAGCTACTTTTTTATATCTAAATGTAGTCATTAGAAGTAACTTATTGGTACTATTTACAATTAATAAAGCTTCCATTAGCTATAGGAAATTTTAAACATGTACCTTATTATCTGTTTATTTATTCGAGTTTATCCCAGCTACTACTCCATTCTATAAAAAAAAAATTCGGAAATTTAATCCAATAAATATAGATAATTAGTGTTAAGTACAATATATCAACTTATTAATTTAGGATTTAAATAAATCTTATTATTTAGATCAAATAAGATATTAGGCTTACTTTTAAAGTTGTAAAGCTATTTGTTAGAAGTAATTAAATATCATCATTGATATAACATCAAAAGTATTTAAATAATTAAACTACTGGTTAACCTTGTAACTTGGATCCTTAAATGCATAGTATTATAAATATATTTTGGTTAATACACAACTGGATTGTAGGTTTAAAATTGTTTAATAGTAAAGTAAGAACGTTTCAAGGTACCGTTAAGATTACATTATAAACATTAAATAATTCAATTAGTGAGCCCTGTTAGTTCTATTATTCTAATGATTGAGTTTTATATAACTTATAATTATTAATGAAACAATTCCCTGAAACTTTGCCTATATTTTTAGATTAGTATTAGCAACTGTCACCCTTACGTAAATGTCTGAAAATATATAACCAAATCAATCGATATTTTTATTTAAATATCAATAAGATAGATAAAGTCCTTATATCTCCTTAATTAATGAAATTGTTGAAGTACAAGATAAGATATGAGTAGATAACTTAAATTCTAGTGACTAGTAATTATTTCCATTTGATCACCACTTGAAAGTTAGCGTTACCTGAATTAGAATCATGAAAAAACTATCTTAAAGATAAATCAATTGTGAAATAGAACTAGATTGGTAATGTGATAATGTAGTAGTTCCACTTTTTTGACAGTAATTATTGAGCTGCAGGGAGATAAATTTAACTAAGGTGTTTCTTACAATTATGATTGACAAATACAATATTAACAACAAAATATTAGATTATATTGTTTTGCAATGAGTAATCATATAATACAAATCGGAAATATAGATATTTGTAGAAATTTCTTAGATACAATAAAACCGGTTTCTATATAAGCACTGTTGGTATCACGTGTCATGAAAAGGCTCCTAGATAGATAGTGCAAAAAAAGAAAAAGAAGTCTATAGATGGATGAGAATATAAGCAAGGAAGAACTTGGAGATACATTTAATGACAACAATTCTACAATTGATAGATTTAGAGAAGACAATGACAGTGGTATATATGAGGAACTGGACAAAGTAGAAGAAGAAGAAAGTTATGAGCCATATATAAAATATCTACAAGCTTTGAGCATGTCATGGAGTAGCTGCCAAGCTTCTTCTATGTTAACAAAAGATTTAGTTAGCTACGTAGTACCAAGATTTCAAGACTGTAGTACTCCAATTAAAGTCCGCATTATAATGAGCATTTTATATATTTCTGATACATTACGTGAACAATGTAAAGATGAATTTTTAAGTATTTTAAACTGTGGTGAGCTAGATAGAGATGATTGGGTAAGAAAGTTATCAAGATTATTAATTCCTTATGTACAGCGTGGTGTTGTTGATTTGGGTGAAACAGATACTGAAACTACCTTCAAGATACTTCGATACCTTGATGAACTTCGGAATAAGGAAGGCATAGACTATAGATTAAAACCTCCACTAGAATCAATTCATATGTGTGACCCACTGACGGACGAACCTTTTCAGACAGAATTACCTTCTTATAATGTAGACTATGACAATTTTGCACCACAAAAGGATTTTGAAATGTTACTTATAGATGTTGAGAAGGATGGTATGATTAAGATAAGACAAGCAAGCATTGAGAAAAAAAGTAGGAAATAAAAGAATACTAAGTCTGTATCTTTAAGTTTTGTTTTCTTGTATCATTTGAATTTGCAATGTTCATTTATAATACTAAGTCCTTATATGTGAATAGAAACATAGACTATATATAGCATTTAAGAAAATTATTCCCCTTGTTTCTTAAATATAATGGTTTCATATATTAAGTCTTATTTTCATTTATATTGGATATTTATGTCTAAGGTAATGGAAGCAATGAAAAATTATACGGTGTTTTGACCGCCAATAAAATAGCGGGTATATGATTACTTTGTACACTTAGTATACCAAGAACTGCCCCCCCATGCTATTTCTCTGGAAGTCATCGCTCGACTGAAAATGGATGCATTAAGGCATATACGTATCAACATGAAATGAAATCGTATTATCGATTTATAAAACGATAAGAGAATTATATAAGGCTAAGCAAATAATTTAATTGCAAATTAACATTGGACAGCAATTCGTGGAGTATTAATTATACATGTCTACCTCTAGTCCAATTGTTCCTCCAAGAAGCTTTTTCAAGTCCCGTGATGAATTGTGTGCTTTTGTTGCTTATAAAATGCGAAGAGCTAGTGAATTTTTCACTTTTAAATGTTCGCTTTATCAAAGGGAACTAAAACTATACCTTCCTGAACCCGTACCCAAGCATAGAAGATGGATAGACACGTTTGATTCTGATAGCATTGTACTCATACCATTCAGTAAAATTGAGAAAGAAGAAATAGAGTTGTTCCGAAAATACAAGCCTCCAAATATGGATTTGGATAATATATTTCCTTCAGACATGCTGCAGAGGTCTTTCAAGAAAAGGATATCTAATTTATTAACATCTTTAGTAAATAAGATTGTATTTTTACTTGTACTTAAGCACGATACTTGGTATGTACATCAAGAAGCTAGAGATGGTATTAGAGAGTATTTAGTTAATAAAATATGGCCTAAACAACCTCATATGAGACTCGTATATAGGGACCATGTAACAACTTTCGTGGACACACGAATAAGACATTTTCGTGATTCAGTAGGAAGATATTTTAGAGATCTGCAGGCAAATAGCAAGAATTGTGAAGTAGTAAGCAATATGATAGTAACAAAAAACTATGAATTGTCTGAATTACAAGATATGATCAGTCAAGCATTAGAAGAGCAGCAACGCCTAGCAGAAGAAGACCGCAGGGCTGAGTTTGTGCACTCTCCTCAAAGGACAAATAATCTAACTTTAGAAAAAAGACAGAGAGACGATATTGGAGAATCTGCAACTCAAATAAAGAAAAATAAAGCTGTTGATTATCAAAACCAGATATCGGTATGTACTGATAATACACTAGAAAAAACAAAGCCTAAAGTGGAACTGGATGAGCAAGAAAAGATTAAAAGTATACCAAAACAAGATAAAGTTGTTGATCTCACTAATCTAGTTGGTTCAAAATCAAATTTTTCAGCTACTTATGGCTCTTTAGCTTCATCAACATTTATATCGCCGCCTATAAGTCCTTACAATTTAGATTCTCAAGATATTGTCCACCGAAATACACAAGATTTGGAATCTTCAATAACTAAATCATTTACTTCATCAGTATGTACTACAAATAATTCATCAGATCAGAGTACAAATAGCCCAAGTAATTCTTTAAAAGTAGCTACTCAAAATACAGTTTATAGTCCCGGAATACCTTTGTATATGTTGCCAAATTATTACTGCTTACCTAGACCATATGATCCTACAAACTATACATCTCCGACTCAAACTATCCCAATTTGGTCTTCACCAGCATTTATTCAACACCCTCAATCAATATTTAATCCATTCTTTAACATACAGATGCAGCAACTTATAAACGGTAATAATCCATTGTTATATAGTATTGCTCCCAACTATAATATTTCTCCAAGTGAGAATTTTACTCAGATGAACAACAACTAAAATAATTGGATCCTATTACTTGATAAATATTATGCTGTTCCTTTGTTATTTTCAAGGATCTTGCTGTGCATTATATAACTACTGCTGATTTTGTAGGGCAGTTTTATATTTACTGATATTTATAATTTATATATTTCGCTCATACTTTAAGCTTATACATTAAATAATATCAGAGTACTTGGTTATAGGTTCTATATGCCAATAGATATATACTTTAATATATAAAATTTTGCTTTTTACAATAAAGTTTATTGATCCCTACTAATTTATTGAATCGTCTCTTAAAAATATAACAATTGTTCTATCCTATAAAGTGACAAATAATTACTAAGGCTTCACTTTAATTGCCGCAGCACTTTTTACAGAATCTTTTCCTTGATCCAGATGGTCTGTAAGAGGCCAAATAGCTGAAATGAGGGTTAAGCCTACTTACTGGTACATCTTTCGGTTTTGAGTAGCCTTCATGTCCATTTTTGTTACATCTCTCATTTGTTTCATTGTATCCAGATTTATATTGATTTATTTCCCTATAATCTTTATTTTCTTTCTCCCATATCTCTATTTGTTTCTCACGGATCTTTTTCATTCTTTCATCGTTATGTAATTTTGTCTTTAGCCTTTTTTTCTCCAGAAAAGTTGAGTATACTTTATAAGATACTGTAGTACACAGCAATATTAGCAATACTATCAAGACAGTTTGTGTACATTCATCCATCTTTTTATCCTAAGGTGTGCCAATAGACTTCCCATATTCTAAAGAAAGTAAGGGATTGCCGCCAAGATCTACTTAGTTTCCATAGAATTAGGAAATCAGAAATATGATTATTGATATATCATATAGTAAATCCTCATTACTAGCTCTAATTTACATAGCTTAACATAGCTTAATATAGTATTATATAAGTATATTAACAAAATGTCTATATGAGATATGCTTCTAAATAAAAATGTATACAGAAAATCAAGTGTCAAAATAAACTCTACAAGTTAAAAAGCCATACACATATCTATTCGAATCCCTCCACATTTAATCCAAATATATTACTCTACTGTTTCTATACTTTTAATTTACAGAGGGGGGTCACAAGAGATATAACAATAAATCAAGAATCAGTATTATTAACTTCAAACTACTTAGAGACCGCCGACTGCTAGAGTTTCTTAAGCGGGATATTTTTGTAGACAAGCTTTAAGAAGTATAAATGAGATTACGTCTACCTAGAGATGCAATTAAGTAAAGCTTTCTAGGAAAAAAGGAGTGAGCAACATATTTGGTTTAGAGTTTTGGTATAATACAAGAATTATATAGATAATAGGGAACTCACTTCTTAGTGACAATGGGTGTGTTGAGGTCAGAATTAATGTCTCACGGGACATTAGTTTTACCAAATGACAGAGCTAGAGAATTTATTGATATCCTAGGTCGAGAAGTAAATATCCAATTTGTTGATATGAATGCTGTGACAATGAATCGTCAATATAGGAAATATATACAGCGTATTGATGAGATGGAGCGAATTCTCCGAGTATTATTTACAGAAATTGAGAAGCTCCCAGAGGCAGTAGTCCATAAGGGCAACTATGAGACCTTCCTTGATCATGACCACTTGTACCAACTTGACAAGGTGGAGGAGTCACTACAAAGCTTATATGGGCAATTTATTAATTTCAGAGATAATAATTCAAGTTTGATACAGCAGAAAAATGCAGCAGTGGAAGAGTGCGCAGTAGCAAAAGCTGCAACTATCTCATTTGCTCCATCTAGATTTGTTGAAGATCATGGAGACTTCTTACTTAGTAGTGCAGTTGAACGAGGAGATGGTGTTGGATTATCAAAACCATTTATGAATAGTCATTCAAAACATGGAAGTATAGGTGATATGATGTTTAGTAATATAGCTGGTGTTGTTCGCCAAGATGATCAAGAAAGATTTGCTAGAGCTTTATTTAGGGCTACAAGGGGTAATACATTTACACACTTTCAACAAATAACTGAGGATATCCCAGATTCTGCTACAGGAAAACTAATACCAAAGGTTGTATTTGTAGTATACTTTCAAGGAGCTACAACATCTGCAGTATATGATAAGATAAGTAGGATTTGTGATGCATTTGGTGTTTGTATATATCCATGGCCAACTAGCTATGAATATGCAATTCAAAGAGTAGATGAATTGAATATACTTATACAAGATAAAGAGAAGGCACTACAGGCATATGAGCAATATATATGTGATGAAATTGAGACTTTGCTTCAGCCTGTAACTACATACGGCAACTCTTTAATTGAAGAGTGGCGCTTATTCTGTATAAAGGAGAAGTCTATTTATGCTACTTTGAACTTGTTCGAGGGGTCAGATATCACTTTGAGGTCAGATTGTTGGTATCCCTTAGAAGAGGAAGAGAAGATTAGGAGGATTCTTATAGCTGAGAGTAGTAATCAACATGTAGGTGCATTTTTACTTTCTAGTGCCACCTCTATAAGTGATCATGGATATCCTACTCATCATGGTGGACCACATGATGGAGAGAGTACTTTATTTAATACACCTCCAACTTATATAAAGACCAATGAATTTACTGTAGCATTTCAAGACTTTGTTAATGCTTATGGTGTTCCAAGATATCAGGAAGTTAACCCTGCACTTTTTACTATTGTATCCTTTCCATTTTTATTTGGTGTTATGTATGGTGATGTTGGCCATGGGTTTATAGTATTATTATTTGGTTTATATTTACTATATGACTATCAACGTCTAAAGAAGGAAAATAATGAAATCCTAAATATGCTTTTAAATGGTCGCTATATGATTACACTAATGGGGTTTTTTGCAACTTACTGTGGTTTGTTATACAATGACTTCTTCTCTTTAGGACTGAATTTATTTGGATCTAGGTTCATTCAGTCTAATCAAACAACTATTGATGGTAGCTGTATTTATATTCCAAATTCTTCACAAAAAACTTCATATCCATATCCATTTGGGTTTGACCCTGCTTGGAAAGGTGCATCTAATGAGATGATTGTCATGAATAGTTTTAAAATGAAGTTTTCTGTCATTGTAGCATTTGTGCAAATGTCCCTGGGAGTTATTCTCAAAGGTATTAACTCTCTTCATTTTGGTAATTATTTAGACTTTTTTTGTGAATTCATCCCTCAAATCTTATTTATGACAGGTTTTGTTGGCTATTTGAACTTCCTCATATTTTACAAGTGGTTAACTCCTGTTATTGGATACAATAAGCCATCAATTCTTAATACTCTAATTGGCCTACAAGGTTCACTATTTGGCGCAGAAATCCAACCTCAGGACATATTCTACCCCAATCAAGCTACTGTTCAAAAAGTTATTACTCTTGTTCTTCTTATTTCTATTCCATGGATGTTCTTTCCTAAACCTATTTATCTTATTTATAAGGCTAGGAAACAAAAGAAGATTGAAGCAGCTAAAATCAATTACTCTTCAAGATCAAGTCAGAATACAGTTTTGTCTGATGTATCTTCCCATTCAGAGAGGAAATCGTCACATATGAGAAGGCAATCTAGTGACAGTAAAGCTGATTATGAAACTATTGAATATAATTTGGAACATGACCCGACCGAAATATTTATTCATCAACTTATCGAAACAGTGGAATTCTTAATAGGATCTATCTCAAATACTGCTTCATATCTTCGTTTATGGGCTCTTTCTTTAGCTCACAATATGTTGGCTCTCGTATTCTTTGAAAACTCCCTACTAGTGGCGCTGCTTGCTAGTGGGCTTGCTAAGAAATCTATACTTCTTTTTCTTACATTTATTGGTTTTGCAAGTGCCACTTTCGGCGTTATGATTTGCATGGACTCCTTAGAATGCTTTCTTCATGGACTCCGTTTACAATGGGTAGAATTTCAAAATAAATTCTTCAAGGGAGATGGGATTCTCTTTGCTCCATTTAACCACCTTAGGATTATCCTTGCTACTGAGGAGGCATTAAATAATCCCTAATGAAAGTTAAACTACATTTAGCTACCTTAGGTGTTAGGATAGCTCTTTCTTTTAGTAGTCTTCTTTTTATATCTGAAGATTTATAATTGCCCTATAAATAGAACTTTTTTAAGTAATTTCCAGATTCTTGCTGTTTTTGTAATTCTCTAAGTAATGTTAGGATGTTATTTTTGCACTTCATACCCAGATACTGAATCAGTCTGTACTGGCGCCTAGTAGCTCGGAGGCTGGTGGTATTTTCACAAGCTAGAGTAGTTTCGTGGATTTTTTTTACACTGAAGTTTTAGATATTTTGAAAATGTCGGAGGTTTATCATAAGAAATTACATCGGTATCCTTCTGCTGGGCGTAAAGCAGACAAAAAAAGTGGTAAAAGTGGAGATAAGAAGGAACGACATAATCCTAAGGTAAGTCTTCAAACTGTCAGAAAGTGACATTCTGATGTAATGATTTTATTTATCCTTTCAGGCCTTTACATTTTCTGGAGGTATAAAGAGTGTTCAGAGACGTGTTCAGAGAAGCTTAGATATTTCTTCTAAGCGTGAGAAAATTCCTGGAATTAATAAGAAAAATGTTGAAGGTGACAATCCTCCTCCCTATGTTGTCATTGTGCAAGGACCTCCTGGAGTAGGTAAATCCACTCTAATTCGTTCATTAGTAAAGCACTATACAAAATATAACTTAAATATAGTAGAGGGTCCAATTACACTAGTATCGTCTAAGAACCGTCGTTTAACAATCATCGAATGCCCTAACGATATGCATGGAATGATAGATGTAGCTAAAGTGGCTGATTTAGTACTATTACTAGTTGATGCAAGCTTTTCTTTTGAGATGGAGACTTTTGAATTTTTAAATATACTTCAAGTTCATGGGTTTCCTCGGGTAATTGGAGTATTAACACATTTAGACAAATTTAAAGATAACAAGACATTACGCAAGACGAAGAAAAAGATGAAGAATAGATTTTGGACTGAAATATATCATGGAGCAAAGCTTTTTTATTTGAGTGGTATTCAAAATACATTATATAATAGGACCGAAATTAGGAATTTAGCAAGATTCATTGCTGTCCAGAAATTTGAAAATTTATCTTGGAGAAGTTCTCACCCCTATGTCGTTGCTTTAAAAGTTGAACAAGTATTAGATAGTGAGAAGTCAGTCAATGAAGATAAAGAGACTAATAAAAAACTTTCAATGTATTTGTATGGTCATATTAGAGGTGGTTTAATGCGACAAGGTCAAAATGTGCACTTACCTGGCTTAGGAGATTTCATTATAAATAAGATCGACAAGTATCCAGATCCTTGTCCACTTCCTGAAACTAGGATAAATAAAGATGGTCCAAATGCAGGTTTAAGGACTTTGAAGGCTAAAGAAAGAATTATATATGCACCTTATTGTGATGTTGGTAATATTCAAGTAGATTCTAATGATCTCTATATTCATATCCCAAATACAGCAACTGGATTTACTAGACGCAAGGCACTTATTGAGGATACTAGAAGCTTAGATAGTGAAAGTGAGGAGTCTACAGATAATGAGACATCAGAACAAAAATATGAAGAAGAGTATCAAGAAGATTATGAAGAATATGAAGGGGAATATCAAGAAGACTATGAAGAAGAATATGAAAATAAAGATAAAGAAGAGCAAGATAAATTTACAAAAAGGAAAACCAATAATAAAGGTGATGATTCATTAGATGAAGATAATATTTTATTACCAGAAGCTGTAAGATATGTGCGTGATTTACAGGATGCCCATTCATTCCTTGATAAAAAGCTTGAAAATACTGAACTACGTTTATTATCATCTTCAAATAAAAATTTGGATCGAAAACTGGATTTGAAGACTGAGGATGAAAAAGTGTCAAGTGAAGGAAATTGTATTAATTTTGACTCAAGTAACAGGAATATGGACTTAAATTTTAAGCAAAAGTCTTTAAAAGAACTCATATACTCAGATGTTAAGATCTATTTGAAAGAGAAGCTCTCACACCGAAATAAGAATTCGATCAATATAAGTGATAGACAAGTTAAAAATCTCTTTGAAGATGAGGAAAATGAAGGAGAACCTAGTGACAATGAGTTCTCTGATTTAAGAATGAGCTCATTAATTGACACTTTTCGTGTATCGGATATTTCTCTATATCCAATTAAATTAACTAGCTTAAAGAGCTTGTCAAATTACTGGAAATCAAGTAATCTCTCAAAAATTCGATCAGAAAAATTTATTACTGGAGGGATTGATGATAGCGAATATAAAAATGAACATTTGAATTTAGAAAATCAAAGCATTGAATATAAAAATGGAACTTCAGGTGAAATTGCAAATGAGTCCCTTAAATCTAAGTCATCGAGTTTAGCTATCGGTGAATATGTAAGAATAAAGGTTGATGGAGTTAATAGAGAATGGCTTAATTTGCGTAAAGGTGTTACAGTAATTGGAACGATTTTACCAGGTGAATCTACATTTGGTTATATTAGGATGCGTGCTAAGAAACATCGATGGTACCCAAAAATTTTAAAAAGTAATGATGTGTTGACATTTAGTATTGGGTGGAGACGTTTTCAATCGCTCCCTATCTATTCTATTGAGGATAGAAATGAAACTAGACAAAGAATGCTTAAATATACCCCTGAGCATATGCACTGTATTTGCACAACATGGGGTCCAATAATACCACCCAACTTTGGTATATTAGCTATTAGAACTTCTGAAAGGGCACCTAATTTCAGAATATCAATGACTGCCGTATCTGTTGAAATACAAGCAAAAAGTGATATAGTAAAGAAGTTAAAATTAGTTGGTGAACCGAAAAAAATATATAAACATACTGCATTTATTGGAAATATGTTCAATAGTGATTTAGAGGTTTCAAAGTTTATTGGAGCTAAAGTACAAACTGTAAGTGGGATTAGAGGGCAAATAAAGAAGGCGATTGACACTAATGGACTATTTAGGGCAACTTTTGAGGATAAAGTATTAATGTCAGATATAGTATTCTGCAAAACATGGATAACAGTAAACCCACGAGAGTTTTACAATCCAGTTATAGATCTTCCCGAATGGAGGAGATTGAGAACTCAAGCTGAATTGAGGAATGAGTTGGGACTTTCTGTACCATTTAAGTCAGATTCAATATATATTCAAAAGCAAGATCGCCCTACTAAAAAGAGATTTAATGAAACCCCTGTACCCGTTGATATTGAAAAAGACCTACCATTTACTTCAAGAACGAAAAATAATACACCAAAACAAAAGGGATCTTTAAGTAGAGAAGTTGCAGTTATAATGAGTTCATATGAAAAACGAGTTGCAAATTTATTCCAACGGCTATCTACAATTCAAAAAGAACGACAAATACAAAGGATTGAAAGAAAAAAAGTAGCCAGAGAAATCAAGATGAAAAGAAGACAACCAATAGAGAAAATAAGAGAAGCGAAGAATGAAGAAAGGATAAAACGAAGATACGCCTTAAAAGGTATCAAGTTACAGAGACAGAGGAAAAAGTTAAGATTAGAAGAATAATTTTATAAACTTCAAGAATTCTATACTCAAGATAACATTCTTTTAAACAAGAAGTGTTCAACAATTTGTACTTATATTAAAAATACGCATTCATCTCGTTGGTGGATTATCTAAAATATATAGAAATATATATAAGCATTTGTAAGCACAGTTGATACTATATACTTCGAACCCCAATATATCTAATTTGAAAAAAGTAGATTTATTTACTTTCAGCAATTTTAAGTACAGTTAAATACTCTTTCTGTTCCCTTTGCATACTTATTACGAGATTACTAATAAATGAATTTAAAAAATCAGAATATTTCTTGATACAAGGAAGCTGATGTGTATTCACATTATAATTTTCATTGCATATACTAGTTTGAATTGTACTCTCAGTACTTATTGCATCATATTCAGCCCTAATTTTTGTTAGTGTTGGAACACACTGAGGATTAAAGAACTCAACTGTAGTTGGATCAATAGGGACACATAAGCGTCCAGTTCCATGATGGATGCACATGGGTGCCTTCAATAAATGTCCAAGGTCTTTACTAACATTTGTATCAAGCCTCGGGTAACTAAATGCAAAGACTATCTCCTTTAAAGTAGTACAGTTCTTCCCATGAACTTCCTCCAAAATTTTTTTTAAAGTAAGCCAGAACTCAGTTGAAGTAAACCCCTTACAAGTGTTATTTGAAATCCAAATCTTCAATATCTGTAGTACCTTACTATCATCTGAAACATGGTCTAATATCTTTTGAATATGGTCTGAATTATGATGAAAAAGATCTTGCTCTTCTATAATCCGATCAAAATACTGTATACATATAGAGTAACAACGCTCAATAAAGGGATGTAGTTTACTGTTTGCAATTGCAAACTTCAAATTCACCTTTTTTTTTCTATTATCATTTCCAGTAACAAGTGTTAGGTAGTCAACAATTGCTATGCGAGCTTCTGTAGGAATTAAACGTGCTTTAGTGTCACATACCCAGCAGTGCACTCCACGTCGTCCAGAATAGATCCACAAAACATGTCTAAAGCCAAAATCTTCATGTAAACTAGTGTCTATAAGTTTTATAGCTAGTGCTATATAAAGCCAGCATTTATTACAAATTTTTTTATCCTTGCAGCAGGTGCGAATGTCATCATAGTCATTCATGTCAATATCAAATACTAGCTCTCTTTGGTAAGGGGTAAATCCAAGTGGTGAAATATCTTTCTCCGCAACAGGAATATTATAAATAGCTCCAATATCAAACTTATGAGGTACTCTATTAACTAGTTCTTGTTTAAGTTGGTCAATTGTCATATAGGATTGCCATCTAAGATAAATTTCATCTTCTCCCATGTTAGATATCAGTGTCATGGAGAATTCACGATTTGGTAATAAATTTGAGGACCCAGTACCTGAAATAAATGATCACAAGATAGATAATAATGAAATAGTATCATCTTTAGAGTCTTATTATGGAAGCTTTGCTTATTATTAAACAAGTACAAGATATCCTTCTATATGCATTAATTCTTAGCTTCCAGTATTAAAAAAAACTTACCTAATTCATATGACAACCACTTTGACATTATATCGAATGGATATATTCTACCTAAAGACACAGTATCAGATAGAAATTTCCTTTACAGTTCAGTTTAAAGGATACTTTATAGTACAATTCGCATAAATAACGTACTGTAAAAAAATTTCAGGTCATTCTTATCAACGATCGAGTCATCATCAAAATTTTCTAAGTCCATTCCAATAGCCTACAATACAAACTTATCTATCTATATTCCTATAAGCTTATGAGTTTCAAAAGTAATAAGTACTTCTCCCATTTTGTGGCGGTAAATTCTCATTATAGTTCAGCCTAGTGGGTTATCTAGAAGAAGTTTACCACAAGAAATATGATTGAAATTTATATCCCAAAGAAAAGAAGCAAAGAGTTAAATAATGAACCAGTATTAAGTGCAATTAGTGAAGTTAATTTAGAAAATACTAATGACTTGTCGAAACTGGTTGAGGTCAAAGACGAGATTTTAGATTTTATTGCAAAACTTGGAAAGGCAAATAGTTTAATGAAAGCTGAATATCAGAATGACCCAGATATACAACAAGCTATAGAAGACAATGAAGAACTAATTAACAAAAAGAAAGAACTTATTAAGAGCATAGATATCAAGATATCTGAGCTTGGAGGTTACTGTTTGCAATCTGATCTAAAGATAAACAATAATATAAGTTCACCAGTCTTAGAATCAAATAATAAAGTTAATTTGGTTGATATAGATAATGGTTTCTTTTTATGAAAAGGTTAAGTGATCCGTGTAGCTATAGTCCAAATATATTTCTACTTTGTCTAAGGTCATAATTTTAGTATTTATATATTCAATTATAAAATAGTAAATAGTGAATAATCACAAATATAATAGTAAAGCGATTGATAGCAGGCCACAATGTCTCAATAAAATATATCTTGGTATTGAAACAGGCTTGATAGAATAAGAAATCTGAAAGACGAGTTTCGCCAGAGGTTCTAATGAGAATTTTAGGTGGTGGAATCTGAGGATTATATAGACACTGCCAAAATTCTCGAATCTTTAGTTTATAGTTTAATATATGCGAATCTATATCACAATCATATAGATCCTCAAATTTCACATAGAATGGCTTGTTTCTATCTGTAGTACATCCAAGCTTTGTAGATTCCATAATATTCTTGTGACTACCGTCTTTTATATCTTCTTTAAAATATACGTCTTCTCTTATGTCTACAAATTCCTTACTAAACGTTCTCAAAGACTTTTCAATTTCCGTAGAACATGAATAAGCACAACATAAATTCAGGATCATTTCATTTTTGTCTTTTGTTTCATTTACTATTTCATTAAGTATAGCTTTTATATTCTCTGGTAAAAGATTCATATCTCCTGATATCAGAATTTTGGCATTAAGATTATACAGCCATTGTTTCTCCTTATGAAAATTCTGATGTAGAAGTTCCATCATATTTTCGACTTCTCCTTTTCGTAAAAAGTTATCTCTTGAGAAGATGAAGAGAGAGACATACTTAATTCCTAAATTCTTTAATAATGGTATAATATTTAGTACTGCTTCGGCTCCCTTCTTATGTCCATCTATTACAGATTCAAAAGAGTGGAGACGGGCATACCGACGATTTCCATCTAGTATAAATGCAACATGATTAGGGGTTAAGTTACGAAGAAATATAGAGAAACAGTATTTAGCCATCTTCCACATATTTAGAGATACCATTATCTCAGTAGTTCATCATTTCAGATCTCAAGTGTAACTTCTCTCCTAGATTTTAAGAAGGCCAAGGGATTTGGCGCTATTAATGGTTCAATTAAAAAACAAAATGCATGGTAAGTTAGCCTAGAGTAAGTGAAGATTTCCCACCAGGAGGATTGTGAATTACAATTGTTGTTTTAATTTCACTATATTTATCTGAGCATGTATTCAATATAGCTGCTCTCATATTATGATTTTCATTTTCTGTTTTATCCTTCAAGGTACATTCAATTTTAGTTTTTTCCTTTATTAGTCTGTTATCATCCACAGTATCCCCTAAAGTAAACAAATACAAAAATATGACAATTTAAATGGAAATTGAGAATAAGAGATCATATTTAAACTCTACAAAGTTTTGCTTTCAGTGGACTTAACATTTAGTTTCTAATTTCTCACCACTGTGTGTACTGCAGTACAAAGGGATTTCCTATGTTCTCATTATAAAGTTCTTAAACTTACACAATTTCCCAGAATCCTCACCACCTGGAGGGTGGTGAATTCTTGTACTTGGTTTTTTACGAAAGAAAGGATTGTCATGTGAATCTAAAATATTTGTAATATTTTAGTTTTAGAATAGAAAATAAGAGTTCGCTTATATTTTGTAAATCAAATGATTAACCTTACCCATATTCCAATAGAAATAAATAATTATATTTTGATGAAATTGCTATATATTTAGAGATATTTAGTAAATTCACTGGACTTTATTTCTCCTCCATTCAAGAAATACCTTAATATTTAAGTTATGTTGTAGCGGTAAAATTATAGCGCTACAAGTGGTGATATTTTAAAAGTTAGTGTCGAATCTTGTAGTTCAAAGACGTGTACATTATATTTGAGAGTGCTACCTAACTTAGGCCAACAACTTAATTTTTTAGAAGATACATTTCCTTAAAGTCTGCTTGTGAAGTCTATAACTAAAATATCACAGTAATGAGGGACTTAGAGGAAAACATACAGACCAATGTAGAGTTGGAGTCAAGTGATGTTGAGGATTCTGTTCAAAGATCCACGAATATCCGAAGTAAAGACTATTGTCTTAATAAAATATCTTCTAAAGATCCATATATGTTAGGAAATGCTGAATACTTCAAAAGGGAGCCCAGATGGAGGAATAAACAAAGAGTACTGATATTGTCTACAAGAGGAATTAACTTCAGACATCGGCACTTGATGGAAGACCTGAAGAAACTTTTGCCACATCACAAGGCTGAGCCTAAGTGGGAAAAGAAGCAGCCATTTTCTGAAATAATAGAGGTCTCTGAACTTCGTTCATGTAACAATATTATATTTTTGGAAGCAAGGAGACACGAAGAGCTATATATGTGGATGTCGAAGTGCCCAGATGGACCATGTGCGAAATTTCAGATATTGAATATTCATACATTAGGTGAATTACGTTTGCCAGGTAATAATCTACTAGGTTCAAGGCCTTTTTTATCATTTGATTCTAGTTTTGATATAGGTCAAGATGATGATTCTGTAAATAGTCCTCCTCAACACTTAAGAATTCCACTAAAGTTACTGAAGGAAATGTTTATTCAGATATTTGGTACACCTCGTTATCATCCGAGAAGTAAACCTTTTCATGATCATGTAATTAATTTTAGTGTTTTAGATGGAAAGATATGGTTTAGGCACTACCAGATTTCTCCAGAAACTGAATATGATCATAACATTGCTGATAAACAGGTTTTAACAGAGATAGGTCCAAGATTTGTCCTTGAGCCAATACTTATTATGGACAAATCTTTTTCTGGTCAAGTGATTTATAAAAATCCAGACTATAAATCTCCAACTGTGATTCGCAATTTATTGAAGGCAAGGATGGGTTCTGTATATGCCAGAAGAGTTGAAATGAAGCGTAGGAGAGTTGAATATGAAAGGAACTTGACTGATGAAATTGAAGAAAAACTTCAATCAGGTGGTTTAAATAATGAATTTAATGAGAAAATTTTGTCAAAGCTAAGACAAGATCACATTTCAGACTTTGACAAAAATTGATGGTTATAAGAGATTTGCTTATTTTTAGAAAGGAGGCTATGATAAGTTGAGTGGATTGTCTTATCTCACTGTCTAGACCCTAAGTAGTTCATTCATACCACTTGTTATATGATCACTGTTATATTTATAAGACTTATATTTCTTAGGTATGGAACTAATGTTTTGGAATTTGGTTTAAATAGTCTAAGAAACTAACTTTAAATTACTGGGCAATGGAAGTCATTGTGAATGAAGACCAGTTTAGACAATAAAGGGATGAATTTGATCAATATTCCAGGCAGTCTATGAGTCGTAACGTAGTATTCATACAGGAGGCAATTTAGCCTTCTTTACAAGCTATGGGGAAAGTCCCCGTGTACTTTGAAATCGAAAGGAAAACGTTAATTCGTAGTCCCTCTACATTCTTGAGTATATGAGAGGCATTAAGTTGCTGAATAGTCACTCTACAAGTGACCTTGCAGAGTGAAGCTCAAGTTGGGAGCGACTTACAATTGCACATTTCACTGTGTATGAGACCATTAAGCTAATATATGACTAGTATCTAACAAGATTTGATACAACAGAATGGGGCTTATACTTGACTTGCCTGGACTTTTAAATAATGGTCACTGTAGAAACTAGGAAATTTAAGGTTTCTATAAGTTTATCAGAGTTATACACAATATACAATTTACAATATCCTTTTTAATTTCATGTTAATAATACTTTAATTTAATTAGACCTAAATAAATCTATAATGTTTTGAAGTGTAGATTTTTTCTTTTGACTTTGGTCCTTTAATTTTGGGAACTCTGTTGCTATACTGGGGACATCCACATTAATTTCCAAGTATCTAGGTACATTAGAACTGGTTATAGTCTGTGTTAAACATTTAGTAGCATTATGAAAAATATCACTCCTCTGTTGGATACTTGGAATATCTCTTGATACATTCTCATTATTCAACATACTAGTACTTTCTTCGCTGCTATTAACATCTTCAGAAGTATTCTCGGTCTCACTGGTATATAAATTTATAGATTCGCTAGTTCTCGTGGTCATCCTAGATAACGAATAATTATCTTTAGTAACCTTCTCACTCCTACGTAGTTTCATTATAGGCTGCATTGATGCAGATGATATGAATCCGTAGATCTTTGATACAAATTCATCTCTCCAAACAGTCTCTATATCGTTATGTCCTGCACCATCCACAAACCATGGTTTGTATGGTTTTTGGCAAAGGTTATACAACATTTTCCCATGAATCAGTGGAATTTGTCTATCATTTGTACCATGTATAATAAATATAGGACACGTAATTTTTTGTATCTTATCAAGATTCCTAAATGCATCATACCACGGAGAAGAAACTGAGGCGCCACATAAAACTGAGACCCCGCTCTTTAAACCTGAATGAATAATTACACCGCCCAAATTACAGAAATCCTTTCTTTGGCTATGCTGAGAGGCATAATTAATAGTTGGAGCTGAACCTATAGATTGTCCATAAAGGAAAATCGAGCCAAACGGTATCTTCAAAGTGTTTGTAACATATTCCACAACATTATTTATATTTTCATATATTGCCTTCTCTGAAGGTTTAAACCTAGATTGCCCATAACCACTGTAATCATATGCAATAATATTGCACTTTATTCTACTACTTAAGTCCAGTAAGTGAACAAAGACATATCCAATATCTGTAGCATTTCCATGTGAGTAAATTATTGTCTTATTGGTTCCTGGATATTTGAAGTGAAAGCAATAATTAGAGGGTAAACTAATGAAATTAACATCAACGCACTTTCTTTCTGGGACTCTATTTACAGCATCTTTCCAAATATTCTTCATAGATCTATATTTCGCTTGATGCAAGTCATATAAGCTTACTTTACCATTAGGTTGCACTTTGTAACCAGATGGAGATGGAGGGAAGAAAGTTACACTATTTACTAGTTGATTTCTAGCTCCTGGTATCATGGCCACACAACCTAAACAGAGAAGTAATCCACTAGAAAAACAAGAGTTTGTATTTATCTCTTCAGTATCTAAATTAACTGTTTCATCATTCATTGACTTAAGTGTATACAAAAAAATTTGATATATAAAATTTACACCCGCAAATTCTTTACTAAAAATTTTCAAAATTATTTGTTCCAGAATATATTCCTTGTATTTTATTGAATAATAAAAGGAAATACTTTAAAAGTTACAGGGACACCTTAAAGAAGTAAAAACTTCCCCTATTAGTATTTAAGTCATATTATGACCCTTTCCAGAGAGATCTCCAGATACATAGAAATGATACAAGACACACAAAACCTACTTGAAAAGAGAGGATGTTCCCGCCTAATTTTCCCGCCTCAAATAGAAGTTAAAATTTCTCTAAATATTCGGAAGATTACTTAATACAAAATTGCGTAATTTTAAGAAACGAAGAAGAAGATTTAAGGGAACTCGAAAGTAATATTTTCGTAGTTTGCAATGTGATTAATTGAGGTTTTGGCTAAGAAGAAAGCTTTCTACCGAAGTAGCATAAACTTAATGTAATAAGAAGATTTAGAAAGTAACAAAACTGGGCACTATATAGCAGAAAAGAAACAGTTTAGGCTGAGATAAATATTGAAGGCTATTTAAATAATTGTAATTTGCAGTATTGTGCAATCTGGCACCTTTTGGATGACTTTTTGAGTTTACCAATTGAAAGACTGAGAATCTATCAAGGGAGTGAATCCTGCATTAACTGTACTTGATAATAAAGACGTCAAGGTAGTGCAGTGAGGAAATCTGTGGAAATAAGTCCTATATTTCAGATTTTTTATTTTATTTTATTTATTTGAAGTAGCAACCAGCATTACATACTAGGGGAACTTATTTACAATCTCCATAACTGAATAAGCCTATACTAATCCCATTGGATGCAACTATAAGTCACTAAGAAATGATTGATCCTGCATCGGCGTTCTGTGTTGGAGTTTATTTCTTAGGTGTTGGCGTTGTTAGCTCTGTTTTGTACATTCCAATAAGTCTGATGCAAGCAATGGAGTCGTATCGATTAAATGAGGTTAACAAAGATGATACTCAAGACCTCGATCAATTAAGTATTGACAACACATATTGTGTAGGCAAAACTAGTGGACTATTGAAAAGGAAAGTATTGTGCAGTGTTGTTAGTAATAAAAGAAAAGGTGACATTCTAGAAGACCAGATTAAACCTTATGTTTTGAGATACCCATTAGTTCTTGTTGAGGATCATCTGGGACAGTGTAGTAAGGGAAATTTTTCAGATAAGGATGCAATTGAAGACTCAATTTCTGAATCAACATGTCTATCTACTTCATCAGTAGAGTCAGCTTCATCGTGCAGTGCTATGGAGTCATCCCCACCCATAACACTCTCATCCTCTGACTTTGTCATGGATGACTTGTCTTTGGCTCTTGATATTGCAACAATACCAGAAGATCCAAGAAATGTAGCTTGGTTTAGAATGTGATTAAATGTTGATATCTATTACTACTTCTCTATACTTAAAAGGCACTAATATATATACCCACTTCTTTAAGGTTAACTACACATATCTGAGGATTATTATCTAATTCTTTTATATTCTTTCTAATACTTCCTATTAGATAACTTATGAATAATTTCTCATTTTCAAGTCAATGACTGAGTTGCAACTAAGCACTTTACTAAGTATTCAATTAAGCGGTGGAGTGTGCACACGGTTTACATACACAAGTACTGTGAGGTGTTTTTAAACGTGAAGTTAAAAATAGGTACGGAAAAGATGCAAGTAAAAGCTTAATTATGATACAAGAAGTATATGATGTTGAATTGGGTAATCTTGATAATGTAAGTACTTCTGAAAAATTAATACATATGGGTTTTATAAGGAAATTACTATTGAGACATAATAATAGGTAAGTCACTAGAAAATACAAATAATAACTTCAATAATGGAGTTCTATAATCAAGTGAATATTATATATTTACTCTACTTAGTTTGCAATGTAGAGCTATCTTAAATTCTACAGTCTTTAACTATCTTGAAGACAAAGATTTAGAAGAAATTTCCATGGTATGCAAATTATGGTTTGCAGAAGTTAACTCAGTAGAAGTGTATCAATCGAGATATCCAATTGGATTTTATAATTTTTGTGATAAGAAGAGACGCTGGATATGGAAGTGTGTTTTAGTTGGTGATGAAACCTGTCCGGAAATAAATTACATCCAGGTAGATAAACAACTAGAGTCATCAAACGTAAATGAAGTATTATTAGAAAAGAATTCAATCTCATCATCCAAGTATTATTCAGAAATTTTAAAGGATATTAATAGAACATATCCAAATGTTTATCAATTTAAGGCTAAGCAAAATCAAGATACTATGACTCAATTATTATGTAGAATTGCTAGATCTTTACCTCAAGTAGGCTATTGCCAGGGTATGAATTATGTTCTTGGAATTATATTGTATGTATTTAACTTTGAATTAGAATTATCATTTTCAGCTATGATGAAGTTATTAATTAACTGGGAATATCAACAAGTTTATAAAGAAGGATTTGATAAACTTCATAAAATGTGCTATACTTTTAATGTACTTGTTGAGAAATACTTACCCAGTATATATCACAATATATTTATACAATATCATATAACATCTGAATTATTTGCTATTCCTTGGTTTATTACACTATTTACATATGATTTAGCAGATACTATACATATTAAGAATGCAGTTTATATTCTAGACAACATAATGATACATGACTCTTCAAAGTCCTATAATGTTACTATTTATAAATTCGCATTATCATTACTATCAGCTATTGAATATAATATGAAATTGAAACACAAAGAAAAGAGAAATTCAGATGTTTTCATTAATTATACAGATTCACACATTGAAACGAAATATAATAATCACTACAGTCAAAATAGTATATATGAAAACTTAATAAACGGGTATGAACAAAGTGACAAGATACATGAAATGACTGATATACTACAATATATTCGAGAAGAATCGAAGTATATCTTGTCAGATATTGAATCAGTAAAATATGTCATTGAGATCTGTAAGCAATATTCTATAACAGATGAAGATATTATACACATTCAAAGTATTTATCGGGATTATAACAATTTTATTAATATATATGAATCAAATTATAACAATCAAGATAATTATGGGATATTTCAATATATTTTATCTGATCTTGAATGGTTCAAATCATACTCTTTTCATCCCTTCTTCAATATTTCAAGCTAATATGTACTATAATCTATATTTTTTCTAATTAACAAATTATAGTGTACTAAATATAAGGATCTCGGTGGGACTTCAAAGCAGAATAAAAAGAGAACTGAAAAATTCCTAATAAAGGTAATTTTGATAAATGTATTTAACTGTACCAGAAGTTTCACTATTCACAACATTCTTAAATAAATGTCCAATACTCCCAATCAAAATACTTATTCCTTTTTACTAAAGGTTTAATATTTATAAACAAGGAGATTTATATTCCTTCAAATATATATATATATCTATAAATCTTTGATATTTCCCACCTACCTTAATGGCTAGGTATTTAATATCTACTTTTATTTAACTAGCGCCCCTAAAAACTTGTAAGTATACGGTGGCCATTGGACAAATGCTTGTGAGCCTTATATATAAGTCAAACTATATGAGTTCTAAAACCACACTTTTCTTCGTAATTTAATAAAATGAGACTTACAAACTCGTCTTCACCTTTTTCCTCTATGATGAATTTTACTTTTTTTGATAACTCAAATAATATAAACCAAAGCCAAGAGCTGGAAAGACAAGAGAAACATAAAATATGGAAAGAGAATACTTCACTTTTATATGACAATATAATGACACACATAATGGAATGGCCATCACTAACAATAGAATGGATGAAAGCTATCGATAGTGAAATGGATGAGGAGACTGAAGGTGTGATTTATAACGATAAACAAGATTCTAGTAGATCTGAGGAAATAATTAAAAATTCTATATTACTAGGAACTCATACATCTGGCAATGATCAAGATTACATTATAATAATGGATGTATTTCAATCTGCACTATCACTTCCACCTGAGCAAAGAGTATTTGAGACTCATAAAGACTTTGCAGGTTTCTCCCAGGGACTAAAAGTGAGTCAAAATCCTCTGTTTAAACAAAGATTCCTAATACCTCATGAAGGAGAGGTTAATAGAGTTCTTCATATGCCTACAAATACCAGTATAATAGCTTCTAAAGCAGTAAATGGAAATGTAAATGTTTATAATTTAAGTAATTACATTGAACAAGAAAATACTTTAGATGTTCCTCAATTATTACATAAAAGTGGAGGTCCTAAAATTTTGGATAAAAATCCTGCAATTGTTCTATCAGGTCATGAGTTAGAAGGATGGGCATTGAATTGGAGTATGATCAAGAATGGATATTTGGCAAGTGGTTCTGATGATGAAATTATATGTGTATGGGATATATCATCAAACATTAATAGTTCGAAAACTTTATCTCCTCTTATCATACTAAAAGGACATCAAAAAAGTGTTCAGGATTTAATTTGGCATCCATCAAATGAAAATATACTATTATCTGTAGGGGATGATGGACAAATAATATTATGGGATATTAGAGAATCTTCATTTCCTTGTTGCTCTACAATTGTAGCTACTGATGAGAATATGAGACAATTAAATCAGAGAGATGGAGCTGAGAATGCAACAAAGTTATCTGTAGTAGCTTCTATTATAAATAGTAGCAGTTGTTCATACTCTTTTAGTAAATATGGAAGTTCCAGTATAAACAATTTAAATACTATAACAATTAACCCATTTCAAACAAATATTATTGCTGTTGGAGGGAGCGATCCTACCATTGGAATATTTGATATAAGGAACCTACAAAAAAGATTACATTCAATGCATGGTCATAATGGTCAAATTAATCGACTACATTTCTTAATAGAAGATGAGGGACTTCTAGCATCTGCATCTTCAGATATGACTATATCAGTAAGTTTATAAGTGTAAGAATCATTGGAGAATTAGGCACTGAAAATATATAGCAAATAGATGACTAAAAATCTTATTTACTATAGCAATAAAATATAAGTTATTATAAAGATTCTATTGTTAGTAATAAATCAAGTTTAATAGTGTCTATATCTCCATTTTTGTCATATCCTCGTACTCTTTAACTAATACCTTCTTAATTTCCTTCAGATTTGGGACTTAAAAAAAGTTGGTATGGAACAACGTTTAGATGAAATAGAAGATGGAGTACCTGAATTAGTTTTTACTCACAGTGGTCATACATCTCCAATTAGCGATTTCTCATGTATGCTTATAGATAATTTCTCAACTACGAGCTTTGTCAGTGTAAGCGAAGATAATTATCTCCATATTTGGAATCCAAGTGAAACTATTTTTTTTTCTGATGATGAAGATGAGGAGTTTGAAAGGATAAAGAATATACAAGTTGAATAAGAATTTGAGGACAAGTTTAAATAATCTTCATAAACGAGAATCTAATGTTGTCATATGGATATTATAAGTCAAGGTATGATCAATGTATACTTTATAAAAATTAAATATAGTTTAGTAGAAAAGCTTATAGAATAATCTAGTATTGTAATGTATTAATGCAATCTTAGTTATTTGTAATTATATTTAGTTATTTTTGAGATGAGTTAAAATCAATATATGGCACTTATGTATCACATAGAAATCACAGTAGTTTCCTTAAAGAGTCGGTATTCAAGAAGATAATATAACTAAGTCTAATAATTATAGGGAATCCCAAACTGAATTGTTAATATCAACTTATTATCTTGCAATAGCAGCGCCAGACTTGAATTTCGATGACCTTATACTATAAAATAATAAAAATTTAAATTGCATCAATGGAATTCATACAGCACCAGTTATATGGTGACTCTATTAGAGTGGAGATACCAAAGAATTTTATTGATATAAGTAAGATTAGAGATGTTCCGGATCATCAAGAAGTATTTGTTGATGATTTATCAGAAAGTAGCATCATATTCGAGATTTTACAACAAACGGATTTGAAAAGTGATCAAATTGGTGAGTACTATTTTAAAGATTTAGCGGATTGCAATGAATCAACAAGTAATGAGGTATTATATTCCGAGCCACTTGTTCAATATAATAAAGAATTCCTTACATCAGCCTGTTTTGGAATACAACAAGTACAGAAACGTTACCAAGAGGGAGAACGTAATGAAATTTTGTACTTATATGTGTTGGTAATCAGAATTTTGATGAAGAAGACAGATATCTTAATTTCCTTCAATAGTGTAATGAAACAAGATCAAAGAATCGTGCAAGAGAATGAAATATATTATTCAAATGACACTATTCAAGACATTATAAAGCATATCCTTGAAACATTCACTATCAGAAATTGGGACTTGTTTATATAGAGTCTCGTATTAACTAAAGTTGCCATTGTTATTAACTTGTGATAAAAGTTCAGCTTGGATTAATCATAATCTTAAAGAATAATCGACAGAGCCATAGAAGATAAGTTATTGAGTTTGAGAACAAGTATTAATAGTAATAATTACTAATATAATCCAATACAAAGTCCTGAATAGTTTAAAAAATTTAGAAATATCAAATTAGTTACTTCATAATATTTTTAACTCCTTACATCAACTTTACATAAAGGACATATAACGGACATTCTAAGCCATTCTTGAATACATTGGAGATGAAACAAATGTTGACAATTTAGTTTTACAACATTCTCACCATTATTAACTTCAGATAGACATACGGTACACATTGGAGGCTCATCTGATGGTTCATTATTAGATCCCACTTGTAATTGGTTATGATAAATGAATGCTTTCTGTGAAATTGTCAAGATAACATCATTATTAACTCCCCTATTATTGTTTGCATCAGCCATACCAAATATTCTATCAACATCAGAAGGAGGTAAGTGAGTCAAAGCCTGTAATATAGCAAAAGGACGGCTTCTTGGGGGTAGTCTAGTAATATTTTCAAGTAGATGTATAGGCAATAAGTCCACAATTGATGGTATTAAACTTCCTTGACAAAAAATAGTGGTGTTATCCCCTATCCTAGCTTTGACACCCACTGGGTCCGTAGCTACAACTTTAAATTGTACACCATTATAAGTAAAGCTTTCACCCTGACAAAATGGATGAAATGTGTAACGTGACAAGAAGGGCTTTAAGTAGTCTTGAAATATATCATATGAATATGTTTGAGGCAAAGTGTCCGAAAAAGGCATAACGTGAATACGCTTGAATTCACCAAAACAGTCCCAATCAATATAAACAGCTGTATTCTTATTAATAACTCCAATTTGACAAGGATCACAGGCCCATACAAGAAACACAATCCCCTCCATATTTATTCTTCTTCCTACATACACTGGTTCCTTTCTATATTTCTTAAAGTATGGTTCTACATAAAGCTTGCATAGAGTATCACGATCACACAAGGTATTGATATCATCAATAGATATGTCACATGTTTCCTGTACAGTATTTGCCTCCTCCTGAATGCCACGATTCAGTCGTATTGTAGTTACTCTTTGAGCTAATGGAGAAGTTGATGCGTTAAACGGAGGTAAAGCTAAAAAGTGAACTTTCTTCAGAGGGACAATTGGTTTTCCGTTTGTGTAGACTTGGGTATGTTCAGTTAGTATCCCCCCTTCTTCTGGATCACAAAATAAGACCACATAATATTTTGTTTTATTTATATATATACGATTATAAGGGCGTATTACACGCTTAGTGACCTCATATTCTCGCATAGACCTCAGTAGAGAATCAACATCTAATTGCTCAGCCCACGGTAAAAGCTGAATTTTAGCAAGATATCGTGGATTTTCTGTACTCTCATACATTTTATTGCATCTACATTTAGTTATGAAACAGAAGGCTCCAGTTATACATCCTAAAATCCGCCATAAAAAGCGCAAATTATTACCGCCTACTTGGTTCTGCTGCTCTTCTCAGTACGCAAAAGGCATACGGTTATATGGCAATTGAGTAAAAATTCCATTGTATAAAATTGTAAAGTACTTAAACAAATAGTATGCTATATGCACTCTTTTATTCTTATTCCCACAAAGTCACAAGATCATTAGCTCCACCAGGATATCATACCAAGTCCGTCATTTTGTACATTTCCCATAATTACCATTGAAGATACTTCTGTATCACTGTCATTGAATAAAACTCCAGTCACTCTGAACCTGATAATGGAGTTAATTAAGTAGTATAAGTGATGAGTTTCGTAGTTCCATGACCATAACTTTGTATCTCCATTCATTGATTTAGGCTCTCTTAGCTCATTTGATGGTATCTTAATATCGTTGAAAAATCCCAGACTGACAGTAAGTCCAGTTGAATCAGAATTAATGATTATACCTTCAATAATCTCTGATATAAAAGGTTTAAATACGATAATTCTGAAGGTTGTATTGAAATATAAAGATCCATCGTCGCTATCAATTACTGCATGGTCTACATAATCAAATTCTACAAGAGAAATAACCAACCCAACATTCTTAATAACTTTATTAATGTATTTTTCAGATATTCTCTCTTTTAATATATGCAGAGAACTCCTTGAACACTTGCTATTCATCTTTTTATTAAATAATGAAGCTTCAGAGAAAGCCAAGAACTCATTAGGATATACGTGAATTTTGTCTGTGATAGAAACAGTACCAAACATATATAACAAGTCTATATCCCAAAAATAATAATTTAAATAATGAAGAGAGTTTTAAATTAGTAATACGACTTCGCCGCGCAAATCGATAAACCCCTGCACTAGCAGTAATCCTTTATTTCATTACTCTAATATTATTATTCTCAAATATATTGTATTTTATAAGAGATACAAGGATTAATATTTAATCTTCATCAACAGCCCTATTATATCTAGTTATGCTATCATTCCTAAATATTGATAAGTGCTCCATAAAGAAGGTAAAGGCAGCAAAACTTGCGCAACCACTAATAGATGACAAAATTCCACCTATAAAGTAATTTAATTTTACATTAATATAGACTCTAAAAATAGTTATAGATGAGACACAAAAATATCTATGTCCCCAAACTTACCATTCATTCTCATAATACCACCTGTGATGCAAGCTGAATAAATGGCATTGAGGCTGTCACTTTGAGCACGCTGTTTAGCAATAAAACATTCAACTATTGAGAATCCAAAGCCAAACTTAGCCCAATTATATGAGTTCTTCTTAGCATCAGTAAGAAATTCTTTAAAATCAATTCTCATTTGCTTTAAAAGTGAACCTGAAATTTCATGAGAAAACATCTGTTTTGCATTAGTGCTTCTACCTTTCATAGTATATATAAATGATGAAAATAAGAAACCCAATACTCCCCCTCCCAATCCAACTACACTAGATCTTGTAAAGCAGCTATCATGGATGCGCTGTTGAAGTAAGAGTGGGTTTTCAGAGTAGAATGCAAGTTGTTCTTTTAAATATATATATGGATTTTTAGAATTTAATGATTTACAGCTATCTTCTACTTTTCTATAATTTAACAGACGATATCTATCATTTAGTAATATATCCATTATATAGTATTGAATAATAAATTCTTAACTTATGAAACTAAATTAGTTTCCGCGGCACAATTATGTCAACAATATATGGTGTTTGGGGGTGACATAAAGAGTTTACAACTTCTATTTCTAAATATCTATGTCAATATTGAAGTATCTCATAGTAATTAAAGCTAATAGTGAGTGTGACCCATATATTAGGCTATTTGTGCCGTGATCCCCTTATTTTTACATGTAGGAAAGGTCAACACGCACAACATTCTCTAAAGTACCATTATGCTAATCTATTAAACCTCTCATTTGTATTCTCTCTTGATATCGAGCCACTGATATCAATAGATATACCAGCAGCCTGCAGCTGAGATTTACATCCCAGTTGCACCATGATGCAAACAATACCCAAAAAAGCCATGTATCCACCAGCAAATAGCTCTAGAAAGTTTATCTTGAATATTGACATTGCTAACAATCCAGATAATAAATAAAGTACACCTTTACCAGCCGGAACAGTCAGAAATTTAGCCCATTCTAAACAGAAGTCTCTGAATGGTTTTAATCTTTCAATATCCTTAGACTCAACAATCATGACAATTATCCCCAATCCAAACAAAACTAGTTCAAATAAGTAATTTCCAGGAGATAAGAATAATTGACTAATACTAAATGCGCCCAATAAAGATGCTAAAGTTAGGAATATGCCTCCAATAAAGCACAAAGCTCTTAATGGTTTCGGCCCTTCCCCCATTATATGAGCATGTTGCAAATAATCTCTACCAGTTCCTATTAAGTGACTTCCACAATCCTGTAGAGTAGAAGCTGCTTGTCTTCCATAATCATTCATCATATTATACGCCTAAAATAGTGCATAGAGTTAGATTTGTCATTCTTTTAAAAATAGGAAGACAGTATCTAATATTAATAAACTTAGAACTCTCAGTATAGGATAATGAATTAAATAAAGTAGGAATTGTTACAAATACAAGTTATGTTATATCTTGGTTTGAGTTCATATAGTATTGAAAAAATCTCTCCACAGACTTTATAAACTCAAGATGTCCTAATCTTGTTTATCACGATTATTCTACTTACCGTATTAGCAGATGAGTTATCAGGGTTACGATTTTCCATTTGTAATAATTAGCTTTAAGTATAACAAAAAATAGCTTTAAAGGCTAAGAGTCACACCAATCTATGTCAATGATAAATTTGCAATTCTTTGTATCCAAGCGTAACCCCACCAACATTAAGTCGTATTGGCGGTTTCTATCACCGCGTATATAAATAGATCTAACTTAAAATCTATATATATATTATTATCATTTTAAAGTTTAAATTACAGGTTAAATCTACTCTTCACAATACATATTGTAATTTTAAAATGATTTCATTTGGAAAAAATATAACTATGTAGTTTATAAGAGGTGTGTCTATTAGAAACAGTTTTCCAGCGGGTTATGCTCATTTTTAGATCTGTAGTTAAAAGATATCCTAAATACGCACTATTATATTATATCCAATAAATATACAAGCTGCTTCATTTTTGTAAAATTTAAAGCCTTTTATTTGATGATGCTAAACAAAGTATTGAATATAGCATACAAATAGAATAGACAATATGGATGATCATATTTGTAACTTATTTTTAACTGAAAAAGGTATATACCCATGGTATATTGAATATATGGGGGATGGTACTGAAGGGGAATCATATAAGAGTATTTTGGAGTCAGTGAGAAATAATCAAATTTGCTATCAGAATTTTGTATCGGACTATTGTTATAGTGATATGGACGAATATGAGAAACATAAGACAAGTAATATTATAAATATGGTTGGACTAAAAAAATATAAAAATCTATTATATCGTGATGAGCATTTAGAGTATGTGAGACAAATGAGATTAAGAAGATTCCCAATAAGTAGTGCTAGTAATGAAGCAAGTAGAGTACTTATTATATATTGGAGTGTGCATTCTGAAGAACTTCTAGAAACAGATTACAATTATAATATTGTCTTTGATGATGATACAAGTGGCAGAAGTAAAAAAAGTGATAGTGCATCTAAATTTGTAGATTCTGACAAAATCATTGCAACTATTCTAAGCTTGCAGTATCCAGAGGGAGGATTCTGTGGTAACTTTAGTCATATGCCAAATATTGTTTCAACATATGCAGCTGTATGCTCCCTAATAATAGTTGGTGATACTGAAGCTCTTGGTTCTATTGATAGAATTAAAATGTATCAATATTTAAAGAGCTTAAGAGATTCAGATACTGGTGGTTTTCAAGCAACTCTGGATGGAGAGGTAGATATTAGAGTATTTTATTGTGTTGTTGCAATAGCATCAATGTTACATTTAATAACGGATGAATTATTTGAAAAAATAGATGATTATATTTTAAGTTGTGTAGCATTTGATGGAGGCTTTTGTGGTGAACAAGGAGGTGAGTCCCACGGGGCATATACCTATTGTGCAGTTGCAGGAGTATGTATATTAGGAAAGTCATACTTATTAGATCTTGAGAATCTAATTTATTGGACCACTCAAAGACAGTCTGGGGTAGAAGGAGGGTTTCAAGGAAGGACTAATAAATTAATTGACTCTTGCTATAGCTTTTGGTTTACTGGATTACTTTATTGTCTAAAGGAAGTTTGCAGAGTTCGCTCTATACTAGCTGAGAAGCCATTCAATCATGTCTGGTGTGATTATCAAGCTTTGCAGTCATTCTTGCTAGTGTGTTGTCAGTCACCAGCAGGAGGCTTCAGGGACAAACCTGGTTTGTCACGTGATATGTATCATACATGTTATGCTTTGAGTGGGCTTAGTTTAGCTCAAAAAATGGCTATACATATGAAAGATAGCAGTGATTTTCCGATTAGTTCCTTTGAAAGTTTAGGAAGTCCTAGTGAGAACTTTTCTAAATACTCTGATGTACATACTATACCTGTTACATCAAATGACTTAATAAATCCTACAGACCCCTTCTTAAATATCAGACCTGATAAAATAATTCAGGCAAGACGCTTCCTAGCTAATGATCCACTAATATTAACAGATTCTGGTGAAATTGGAATCGAGGGAAAAGGTTATAGGGATTATATTGAACATCACCATTACTCCTTAGCATAACATCAACTAAATTAGTATCCAAATTTTCTACCGCCCCTAATTTAATATTAAACTAGGTTAATCTAACTACTAAGTATATCAGACTACTCTTAGGGGGTACGGAACTTGTATTGGTCCATTTTCAAATGGCCTGTAGTAAATATGAATATGTAAAGAGTTATGAACAACCTAATCGAGTTCTTAATAACTCTTGGTTTGTAGTTAGAATTGATGGATGTAGTTTTCATGAGTAAGTTTTTCTAAGATACAACTTTAAACTTGTTTCTTTTGGTAGAGATTATTCTAATATTTGTATTTATCGTTTATATTTATCATAAATTCTTTGTAGATTCACTAAGAGTCACAATTATGATAAACCTAATGACAAAAATGGCTTAGATTTGATGAATAGAGCTGCAGAATCGGTAATGAGAAAGATCAGTGATATTATTATAGCTTATGGCCAATCAGATGAATATAGGTAAGGTATACTTACTGATATATATACTGTGGTAGCAAAGAAGTTCTTATATTGACGTAATTCTACTTTAATATCTAATTGTTGACTGATCTTATTTCTTCTTTAGTTTCGTTTTTAGAAGAAAAACTAATCTATGGGGACGTAAGTCTGAAAAGATACTAACTTATACTGTGTCGTTATTCACTTCAAGCTTTGTATATTATTGGGACAACTTCTTCCCTAAAATTCGATTAACACACCCTCCCACATTTGATGGTCGCATTATTATATATCCAACTGACAAGGATATACGTGATTATTTATCTTGGAGACAAGTTGATTGTCATATCAATAATTTATATAATACTTGTTTTTGGGCCCTGGTCAAGTTCAGAAATATCTCTGAAAAAGAAGCTACGGAACTTTTGAAACATTCCGTATCTTCAGATAAAAATGAGCTTTTGTTTTCAGAATTTAATATCAATTATAGCAAAGTCCCAAAACAATTTCGTAAAGGAACTGTTTTGTATAGACCTAGACAAAAGGCAAAGAAAACAAGGAGTGAATACTTTAATATGAGAGATATTAGAGATAAAGAAGTAGTGATTGATGATACAAAAGACTCTAGTGATGAGGATATAACTCATCCAATATGGAGGTGTAAATATGAAGAAATTACAATAAATAATATCCTTAAATGTCACCAGGATATAATTCAAGATGCATTTTGGATAGACAATGAATATCTATTGGCATAAGTAAAAGAAGATACTAAGTATAATTATCCATACCTACAAAATTACAATATAAAAATACTTAATTTTAATTAAAATTACTTTATACTTTGTATATCTTCGTGAGATACTCGTTTTCTTTATAATGCGTGGATAAGACCGTCAGGTCATATTTTATGTCACTGAAGGCGGGCACAGCATTTAGAGTCTAAAGTAGATAGAAGAGGTTTAAGAGTACAGTAAAAGGCACTAAAAAAATTTTAAGAGTTAGGATTATATATTAAAGAATGGATCCAGATGATGAGACAAATGATTATATGTCGGATGATCATACAAATGATGATGGAGAATACAAAGGTGATGTGAGTAAGTTAATCTCGAAAATTATTGGCACAAAAAGTACTAATTGTGATTGGACAAAGAATGTAGTGGGAATTATAAGAGAGTCTAGTAGTACTGAGCATTCTGAATTAAGTGGTAAGATTTGGAACAATGATATAGATCAATTAAATATAAGGGAAGCAGTAAGTATGATAGTATCAAATTTATCTAGATCTCCTGAAACTTCAGATGCACTTAAGCAAATTAGTACACTTAAAGAAAAAGGTAAATACAAAGTTATGGAGCTTCTAGCTCCTTCGAAGCAATCTGAGATAGAAAGGAAGACTCAGTACCAATTAGTATCAAAGAATATGAAACGCTGGGGTCCTGTAATTGAGAGGCTCAACAAACAAGAGATACAAGTATTTGGGAAACAAATGAAAATTGGAGATAACTCTACATCTCAACTTTCAACTAAATACACACCCATGGATGAATTTGAGAAGGAATTTGAGGAAGTCTTAAGCAGTAGTATTAATGATAGTACTTCGTCTGAAAATTTGAACATTAATAACAAAAGGAAAAAAGACAACAGAAAATTAAATGATTTGATTGAACCGTGTGACAAAATGAAAACTCAAGCAGAGAGAAACTTTTTAAAAAAGCTGAAATTTTTGTTGTTTCAACAACAAAAAGAAAATAAGCGTCTAAAAAAAATTAAATCTAAGACTTGGAGGAAGGCACATAGGAAACAACAGGAGATTGAAGAAGAAAAATTATTGAGTTTGGGAGAGTTGGAATACCCTGAACTAGTAAAACAAATCAAGGCGAGATATGAAGAAAAGAGAGCGAAATTAAGATTACTAAGAAGGCAAGCAGCTCGCCAGAAGTGGGCTAAGACCGCAACCAGATTTGGGGGTAGGGATATGCAGAAGAATATTGCAAATCAAGCTCAATTAGAACACGATGAAAAACGCAGAATTGAGCAGATAATAAATAGTGGAGTTAATTATGGTGATAACAGTGAAGATAATAATAGTGACTTGGAAATCAATGAAATTTTAGACTCATATTCACATGAAAAAGGTGACGACGAATTTATAAGTAAAACTAAACACTTTGTTGAGGAATCCAAGAAGAATATAGTACAGCTAAAATCTATATCTGAAAATTGCCTAGACCTGAAGTTTATTCGTAAAGGCCTAGAATCTAAATTTAGTGATTTAATCAACCAATCTGATACTCTAGAAAATGAGCTCGAAAGATATAATAATCTATTTATCAATGAAGATGTAGACAAAACTCCATTGTTAAAGGAGCCTAGCAAACCTAGTGCTCAAGAAATCATTGAAGATCAGGCTCGCCTAGTTAAAATACTGGATAATTCTAGTGGTTTTAACTTGGACATGCAAAGTACAGAAGACTACTGTACAGAACTTGTCTCTTCTATTGATATCCCTCCTCATCCAACTGTAAAATCCATTAATGCTAGTATCTCAAACTGCAGCAACAGTAAACAGAAGAAAAAGTGTACTGGGTCACTTGATATTCAGGAGGAGTTACAAAGAATGGCAATAGTAGATCAAGCTGAGCTTTTAAATGACAATTCTGAAGTAATGAAGCAAATATTTATATATGGAAGTTCTTCAGAAGTAGATGAACGAAAAGATTCGACTGGAGAACTAGTCAAACCCAACCAAAAAAGTAGTGGTAAAACTGATAGTAAGTCAGATACTTTTAAAGTTCCAGGTTGGGGTGATTGGTGTTGTTCAGTTAATACATTAAACAATTTTAAAAGTGCAGAGGGTTTTACTGACATATCCATGATCACTGATATAACTTCTAACACCTTATCTTCAAAAAGGCCTTTGATTAGCATTAATAACTCTGTGGATAGGAAAATTGCTAAGTACTATGTACAAGAAACTCCTCATCCTTATAAATCAGCTGAACTATATGAAAGCACATTGAAATATCCAATTGGCCCTGAGTGGAATACTACAGCAATACATAACAGATTAATACAACCAAAGATACAGAGTAGAATAGGAGCAGTTATTAAACCACTGGTATATTCAAAACAACTGAAAAATATCCCTATATCTGACTCATTTTTAAAGAAGTGGAGCGATCTAAAAAAGTGCAACAGAACTAAGGCAAGATTTTAATATCCAGGGATACGTGTATTCCTCAATGAAGTTTAATCATTAACAGACTTTATACACTAACCAAACCCATCCCAGTTTATTGTATAAACTAAATCGGATATAAATTCAATATATATATCCCTTAATATACTTAATTCAAATATAAAATTTCAGCTTTTCATTTTATATTTGTATTTAGAGGTCAATATATATACTATTGTATATATATAACATTAAATAGCTTTTTTTTATTTGATTATGTACTTCATATTTTGTATAATTCCCTATTTCTTCTTTATCTCTTATCTAACACCATTCTTTGGTCTAATTTTTAATAAGATTTACCTCCAAATAGTTTTTTTAAAACTTTCGTTTACTTTCAAATTCAGTTGACAAGTTGGTTTATTGGGTACAACTTCTTTGAAGGATTTTGTTGGGATTTATCTTGTTGGTTCTGTATTGTAGATAGATTATTCTGAAAATCCTTCATATCTTGTAAATCATTCAAAACAGCTCTTAATAACTTCTCACGATCATCCTTAAGTTGCTTTACTCTTTGATCTTGAGTTTTTTTTAGTTCTTCTAAAGTCTTCCTAATATTTCCATACGTATCATGCTCAATATCTACCACCCCAACTTGTTCTGTTGAAACTGGGGATACTGCAGAAGATGTTTTATATTCAGGAGTCCCTAAATTGTAAGATGCAGGAGGCTCATATAGTTCATTGTAGTTCGTTACATCTTGTACAGCATTAGTTTGGTTAGGAGAATTTAAAGAACTCAATTTAAGTTCACAATTACTTGAGTGGATTATATTCGCTGTATTCGCTGTATT
>NW_027122846.1:0-48262 GCF_001865355.1 Cryptosporidium andersoni
GATCTTACACGAATCTCTATTTCTCCTTCTCTTGGGTTTGCCCTTTGGAAAGATGACATACCTCTTAATTTCAAATTTGTTAAGGACCCCCTTCCAGTCATACAAAGCTCTAGTGGTCCCTTTATAGCTATATCAAGACACTTCTTTAAACGGTTGACGCAGATAACTCTAGATCTTATGCAAAATTCGTACTCAGTATCAAACCTTGATATACTTGACATGCTGTTTATCCAATTGAAAGTACTAAGTATTTCAGCCTGATCTCTCTTATATTCAACTTTTGTATTCAATAGAAATTCTACGTCAAGACATTTTATAGGAGATAGAATAGAATATATCATTTTCATTTCAATTCTTGCTGATCTTGCCATGGCCCATAAACCAGCATGAATTGGTAATTCTTTTATAACTTCGGTATTCTGTAAATTTTGAGTCTTATATGTTAATATCCAAATAGCTGGAATACTAGGTTGAAGATTTTGAAGTTTCTTAGAATGCTTATACTTTGGGGAACTCTGTGACTGCTCATACTCTGAACTATCTTGTATAATTTGCGATTCACTTGATTTCTCTGTGTAGATTTGAATGATTGCCTTACAAATGCTGAGACCTGCATTTAAAACATGTATAGCATCTTCATTTCCAAGTTCACCAGTACTATTATCTTCTACTTCAATAGCAGGTAGAAATACAACATAGTCATAATTCTGAGAAAAGTATTTTACAAGCTCTTCAGTCCATGAGTTACTTTTTATTTTTGTTAGATTCAGGTATTGGAAATTGGTGGACTGATCTTGAATTTCATTTAAAACATGAGGTATATGTTCTCCAAAGTGCAAAACTAAGATGGAACATATACTTTGTAAACCATCCTTTATAAATTCAGATCCTTCTGCTTTATTATATATTTCCTCATTAGAAGCTATTTCTGTACAGTTTTGGATTTGCAATTGCCCATAGGTAATCCACTCATTGGTCCACAGTAAGTCATTTGTTTGTCTTTCAAAAGAAAAAGATGATATGGATGTAGAATCTAACTGACAAAGGACAACTTTGGAGAGTTCTACTACTAAATACCCTTTTGAATCATATAGTTCAACATTAATAGTTGCAGTCTTCCTATCTTGGTTGCATATTGAAACATTTGCCCAAAAGGTATCACAATCCGTACTTTTAATAAGTGTTGCACGATCAATGGATACAGGAATCATAGCCTTACTAGGTTGTTGCTTTTCTTCGTTTTTATTATCCTTTTGAATAGATGAACCAGGAATATCAAGTTCATTATTTCTTTCACTGAGATTGCCCACTAAAATAGATGCAACATGTAAGGAACCATCAATAATTGTTGGATGAATAAAGAAGCCTTTCTCAAAGGAATCTAGCTTACTGAATTTAGATAAACTCAGTTTTCCAAGAGCTCGTTGCGCATCTTCACTTTTGTATAATTCCTTCAATGTCCTAAATCTGTTACCATACTTCAAGCCAACTCTAGAAAGTTCCCTATAGATATTATTAACATCAAATTCAATAGGATAAGTAGCTCTCAGATCCTCAAGAGATATAGGTTTTTTAGGAAGGTCACCCCCACTTTCTATTAAACAACTAAAATTTTGAGTGAAAACTTCATCATCCATGTTGCTACTACTAATTATTAGTTCTTGAGAACCACTAATAATACACTCCACTTGTATATTCCCTTGATTTTCAGTTTTATCATAATTCCCTAAGTTTAAGGAACTTCTATTTAAAACATTTGGGATATTTTCTAAAACTGTAGAATATTCAATATCGCTCTTATCATTACCAATAACCATTGGAGACTCAAACACAGCACTTTTTAGAGTAACTGTACAACGTTCTTCTGTTAATCCAAGAGATGTAGATAAAGCAGCAGCTGCAATATCCACAAAGCCAGCTGCAGGCATAACTATATGCCCATAGACTATGTGATCAGATAGTAGACGAACAGAAGCTGACGATAAATAAGATAATGATTTAAACTCGTATCCAGTACTTGCCTTGTTATTGCTTTTCAAGAATGGATGAGGAATTCCAACCCATGGAAAAGCCTCTCTTGGAAATAAACCATCCTGTTTTGGGAGCTTTTTCTCAAGATAAGTTCTGGGAGTGAATTTTGTTATCTTTATAACTTGTTGGACATAATTAGTTAAGTCATTAAATTTTGGTAAACTATAACCTTCAGAAGTGAAAGAGGAAATCCAAGTTGTATTGTTAGGTACTTCACTGTCCAACAGTACAGTAGAACTCAGTCTTGATTGACCTATTAGCATATCATCTTCAGTCATAGTTCTTAATACATTTCCTGTTATATTTCTGATTGTCTCAAAATTCTCATTTTCTTTATTGAGATTTTGCATGAGCTCAATATCTATTGGAGATGTAACAGATGTAGGGCCAACATCTATAAATACTCTGCAGCCTGCAGAAATAGCTGTCTTAATTGCATCATATGCTTTTATTTTATCAACTATTTGCCACGCCCAGTATCTCGGGTTTGTAATTTCCTTTGATACAAAGTTGCCAGTTTTGCCACTAATAAAGGGTAATTCAGGTTTTAAGAGTATATTGCCACTCAAAAGTTGAGCAATGGGTTCAACTGTATCCTTAAGTACTGGAGTATGCAGAGCATGGGATACTCCCAGCATTCTTGAAGAAGTGTGCATTAATTCACTTTCAGCAGATGTAGACTTGAGAGCCACTAAAATAGATTCAATTTCTGAGGTCTTTCCAGATAATAAAATCTCATTTAGACCTAAATTAGCAGCAACTACTACAGAGCTATTGTCACCAGAACTAACATCTGCAATAATCATCTCCATATCTTCCTCACTTGAATTGCACAAAACAAGAGTTCCCTCATTTTCAGAAGAAAAAGCTGAAATAATAGAGGCTCTGAGAAGACATATTTTGAGACCATCTTCTAAAGAGAGTGATCCTGCAAAAGTTGCAGCTACTAGTTCACCATCTCCAAAACCTATAACTACTTCAGGAGTAACTCCTTTAGAAACCCATAGCTTAGCCATAGAATATTGAACTGCAAATAGAGTACAATGACAAAATACAAGTTGATCTAATTTACATTGTGCTACACTGAGGTGCACAGGATCTGTTCCTTGAGGATATATTATTGATAATAACGATTGATTTAAAAGAGGATCCAAAATTTGGCAACAAGCTAAAAATGACTCCCTATAGACAGCTTCTGTTTCAAATAGGCTGCGTGCCATATTAACAAACTGGAAACCTTGAAATCCAAATATAAATGCTGTGGTTGGAGTTTCAAATATTTCAATGCCATCCACAGATTCACTAGTTTCTTGAATAGTCGGAGGTTCTTCAATAATTACATGACTATTTGTACCCCCAAATCCGAAAGATGAAATACCAGCTAGCCTCTTGCAATTATCATAAGAATTAATAGGTGTATGTATTACAGGGATAACGACAGGGAATCCTTTTAGATCAATATGTGGGTTAAGAGATTTAAAATGAATATTTGGAGGTACAATTTGGTGTTTAATAGCCAGCATAGCTTTGAAAAGTCCTGCCATGCCTGCAGCTCCTTCCAGATGACCTACATTGGTTTTTACAGCTCCTACAATTAAGGGCTTTCCAGAATCTCTACCATGACTAAATATAGCCTTAAGAGCTGACATCTCAATTGGATCTCCTAGAGAAGTACCTGTACCATGAGCTTCTATATATTGAATAGAAGATGGAACTACTTCAGCTTCTATTAAGGCAGCTCGAATCACTTTTTGCTGAGAAATCCCATTAGGAGCTGTCAAAGATGCAGCACGTCCACTATGATTTACAGCAGTACCCTTCACTACTGAAATTATTGTATTACCACTTTTAACGGCTTTCTGTAAAGATTTTAGTACCAAGACTCCAACGCCCTCTCCTCTAGCATATCCATTTGCGCTTGCATCAAATACCTTACATCTGCAGTCTACAGACAACATTCGGGCCTTACAAAGCGCTATAGTAATTTGGGGTGATAGCATCAAATTTATACCTCCTACAACAGCAGCTTCACACAGAGATGAGGTTAATTCATGAATTGAAACATGTAAAGCTACCAGTGACGCACTGCAAGCTGAGTCCACAGTTACAGATGATCCTGTAAGACCTAAAGTATAAGACACACGATTAGCAATAATTGAGGCTGCATGACTTGTTGCAGCGTATGTTCCAACTGATTGAGTAATTTCCTCAGATTTACAAATTTGATTCCAATCATTACTACAACATCCAACAAATACAGAAATGGGTTGTTTGCTAAGGTTTTCACGACTATATCCAGATCTACTTAATGCTTCATAAGCTGTATCCAAAAATATACGTTGCTGGGGGTCCATAGCTCGTGCTTCAGCTGGTGATATACGAAAGAATGATGCTCCAAACATATCAGCATCTTCAATAAAACCACCCTCACGTACGTACATCTTATTCTCTGCATCCATATCTGCAGAATAAAATTCATCTATATCCCAACGAGAACGTGGAATTTCCACAATTGCATCAGTACATGATTGTAACATTTCCCAAAATAGTTCAGGAGTAGTTGAACCTCCTGGGAAGTTACAAGATGCTCCAATTATTACTATCTCATTCTTAGTATGCTTTAAATTATTATCTCGTCTTAAGATAATATCTTGAGGTTGGCACTTTCCAGTAAGCTCAGCTATGATAAATTCTATTATTTCATGAGCTGTAGGATAGTTAAATAGAATAGTAGGTTCTATTTCCAAACCTAATTCCTCACTAATTAACTCTGAGAAGCGTACATATCCCATGCTATCGACACCATATTCATGTAATGGAGCATTTAAATCTAAAGATGAAGCTGGAATATTGAGAACTTCTGAAGCACAATATATAACCTTTTCCTTAATATCTTCAGGAGTTTCAGAAGTAGTAAAGTAAGTTCCAGGACGGTTATCTCTCTTAGGAACAGTAACCTGACCTTCACAAGTCTCACTTTGGTGGTTATAGGGATTGGAATTAGATGACCTAGAAATTATAACTGAAGTAGGGCTAATGAACTGAGAAGAGCGTTCAACATATGTTGGTAAACTAGAAGTCTGTTCACATATCCACTCAAATAGTGGAGTAATTTGTTTAGATATAATTTTATCTCTAGCCATAAAACGTCTGACTTTACCACTGCTAGTTTTGGGTACAGTTCTAGGTGCTAAAAGCCAAATATAATGGACCGGTAAACCACATCTTGAGAAAATAGCTTTTGAAATTGCTCTCACAATAGTATCATAAGCAGGCTTTTCAAAGAATCTTCTTACACGGCTTAGTAGACTTGTCTCCATCCGAACTTCCACTACTAATCCAACAACCTCCTCACCATTTTGTTGAGTAATAGCAAATGCTGCACTAGATCCTGGACGTATACCTGGTACTGAATCCACAGCCTCTTCAATATCTTGTGGATAATAATTACGTCCTCTTATAATAATAAGATCTTTGATTCTACCTACAACAAATAACATATCCTTGTAAAGAAATCCACTATCACCAGTTCTAAGATAAGAAGGTGGAGATAATGAACCATCAAGTCGAGTGAAGGCAATATTAAATGCCTTAGCTGTTACTTCATAATTTTGATAGTATCCTGATGTTACACATACACTAGATATCCAGATTTCTCCAACTCCTCCACAAGGTACCTCTGTAAATGTATCAGGATTTACAATTCTAACATCAACACTAGAAAATATATGACCACTAGAAACTAAAGTAATATAATCTGCATTCTGTTGATATTTGGCATCTCCATCTTTACAAACAACATCTACCAACTTTTTTTCCCTTAGAGTTTGGCTTTTAACTGTCAAACTTGAAATTTGAGCCCTAAATCGCGGATTTCCTGATACAATTAATGTATGTTCTGCCAAACCATAAGCTGGATGGATTGCAGAAGGTTTTAAGCCACAGTTTTTGAAGTGATTTAGAAAGTTTGTAACTGTACTATATCTAACTGGTTCAGCTCCAGTAAGAATACCTAAAATTCTGCTTAAATTAAGTTTTGATATTATTTCTGGAGGAGTCTTTCGTATTGTAACTTCAAAAGCAAAATTAGGAGCTCCACTACAGCTACAATCATATTTATCCATGGCTTGAAGCCATATATAAGGTCTCCGGATAAAATCTAAAGGTGACATATGAATTACAGTACAACCAAAAACTATAGGGGTACAGACAAAACCAATAAGACCCATATCATGATATAATGGTAACCAACTAAAAGCTCTAACATTATGACCTGTGCTTATTTTAAATATATTATTTATAACTGACATGTAAGTGTAGTATTTATCATATGTAAGTTGATCAAGAGAAATAAGTCCACCATCTTTGAAGTTTTGCTTCAAGAAATTCCAATCATCTACACTCAAAGGTGCATCATTAAAAATAATCGGTACTCCATCAAGATCATAGCCATAATCACTTTTATGCTGTGAACTAGTACCAGGGCTTATACAACTACTATATTCCATTCTATTATTTTTATCTGTAAAGTTAACATTTACATTTTGCCTATCTTCCTGAAGTGTTTCAAGATTGCAATTTACTGTGGAATTTATCTTATTTGAAGTGTCCCAAAATACTGGGATGCAAAAGCTTCGGATACACAAATGTACATTAAACAAAAGACATCCATAAGTAACTACAACTCCCTTTGGTTGGGATGTAGATCCAGAAGTAAACTGTAAAAAAGCTACTGAATCAGATCTAACTTTAGTTCCAATATAAGAAGCTCGCTTTGATTCATCTGTGCTAGTAATATCTTCAATTGCATCCATTACATTTATCTGATTGATTTCTGATGTATCTGTAGCAATAAAATTAATATCAAAGAATCTACTATCATTTGAGATAGTTCTTAATACATTTACAACCCTGTAGTACTGATTATTTGTAAGCGATAGTGAAGCTCCTGCAATATCTTTTATATCACAAAATCTTTGAATGTCACTTTGTCCCTTAGATGGATCTGGAGGATAAACCGGGACAGCTACAATACCTGCTGATAAGCAAGCTAAAAATGTGACTACAAAATCTGTTCCTGGTGGATAACAAAGCATGACTCTATCACCAGTTTGAAGTTTTAGATTTACTCTAAGATGGTAACAAAGCTTAGAAACACATACATAAATGTCATGAAAGCTCAGTTCCAATTTTATATCACCCATAGAATTGAGCCACATCAGAAACTGCTCAGATTTCTTCTGTTTAGCCCATCTCTTCAAACATGTATAGAAAGGATTTTCTCCAAATTGTAAAAACAGATCTTCGAACATTGATTGTTGTGTTGAAACTTGTACGAGTTCTTGAGATTTCTTGAGATCCTCAGAAGAGGTATGTAGCATTATAGGTGTAATAGGTGATACATTTGGCTGAGAGCCTTGTTCTTTATTTACTTGCATCCCAGGTCTATCTAGGAGTAGTTTTGTAAACTCAACAAGAGTTCAGATAATAGGATAATATATAAAAATAATTAGATAGTAGATAATCTGAAACTAAGAAAAAAAGAATGAACCAGTTCTATTAGATAGATATTAAATTTTAAGTTTTTGAAGTTATTTGGATCTACTGGATTTTTTTAAATTTATTGTTGAACAAAGTATAAAAACAAGCCACTAGATTTCAGTCTTGAGAGCCCCCCAAATAGTTAAATTGAGAAAAAAAGAAGTAAATAAAAAGTAGGAAATAAACAAAATTATAATTAAAATCTTTATCCAATTATTTTTATTAGTTCTAGGAGAGACACTATATTGCTGTATTACAAGCATGCATAACTTTATAGCCAGTACTTTGAATACTAGATAAGAGGGCCCCCTTTTTTTTATAATTTATTCCACCAATATATTTATATATATATGGCTTATTAAATAGGTTAATGTACTATTCATACTTTATTATAGGTCTATCTATATAGGCAAATTATACTGACAAGTATCACAAATAGACAGCGCTTCACACGTTTTCGCAATCACTCCAGCTGTTACGGGCTGAATAAAGTGAATCTACCGGCTACTTATAATGAAAATTCCACGAAAATAAAAGCGCCATAGCCGCCAAGTATTTTCTTACAAACTATAAAAAAGGTCAAATATTAGAAACATCCTTAGAACAAAAAGTGATCTCGTAGATTCTGATTTATTAAATAAAGATAGGGTCACAAATACCATAGAGTTATTTATATAGTATCAAAGTGTTACTTCCTACATACTAGATGTGGTACAGAAATCTGTGAACAATAAAGTAGGCTAATAAATTCAATAAAATCATTCTTTTTACCATTTTCTCTACACCACGTCTCGCTTGTTGAGAGTCAATTATCTAAGAAATTAGTTTAAATATTATTTTAATCTTTCTCAGCAATAGTTGTTAAACATTCATCTATTTCAATTTCAGAGAGTAGCCTAAACACTGGTTGATTAACCGTAGCAATTCCAACTTCAATATCTCCACACTTAAAATCAACACCTAAAGTACTTTGTAGAGACTCAATAGTTGCATTAATTACGTCTATTGAAGAAGATAATTGTGTCTTTTTAAGAATCTTCTCCAAAATATTGGTTCCCTCTCGTTCTTTGGATCCAATAGCACATGCTTTGTAAGATGCAAAGTACCCTGCTGGATCTACCTTATAAATAGAAGGTCCATCTTCATCATCTATAGATACAAACATTGCAGAGGCTCCTAAAAGCCTCATAGATGCATGTTGGGTATACATTTGATTTACATCTGCTACTTTATGGCATAGATATGATACAGGCATCTCCATACCATTATTAAAAGTAAAATCACTTGCTATTTCTCTACATCTATAAAAAAGAAAAGATATCAAGAATATTGGAAATAAAAGAGACATTGATTCGTAGATAGATAGATTGTATTATATAGATTATCAAGAATATCTATTACAATCTACTTTCTCACTTAAAAATAAAATATACTATCTTACTAATATAATTAATTATAAAAACTTACTTTGATATCATGGCCTTACAGTCAGGTCCTATTCCTAAAGCTACAGCTCCAATACCCCTTCGAATACGGAACATGGATGTTACATAAGAAGTATCCAATAGCTTATCTTGTTGTCCCTGTTGATTAGGTACCTTTTTTTGGCAAGCAATACAAACAGTATCTGTCCCTTTAATTGCTATTGCTGTTAAATTAGAATTTTTAACTGCTCTAAAAGCATATTCAATTTGGTACAATTTACCCTCTGGAGAAAAAATTGTAATATGACGGTCATGCAAAGATTGAGATGCACGGGACATTTCTCAATATTATAATGTTAAGTACTTCTAATATGTAAAGAAACACTACAGTCTATCTTATCACGCCCCCCTACCACTTTATAAGAAAACTCATCTGCATATATGGCGCCTGATAAAATTGTTTGGTTCTCCTTGGCGCTATTTTTGTGAATTTTTGCTACATTATGATCTAGACCCACTGTTAAAATATTTGTGGTTGTCTATACAAATGAGTCTACAAGCGCTATAAAAAAACCACTTAACTTGTAGATATAGTATTGTAAAACATAGTAGAGTAGTGCTATAGCGATTTAATTGGTACATTAAGAAGAATATAACCCAGTAATACCTGAATTAGTATAATATATCAGAGTCATTAAATAATTAGTAAAGTTGACTATATATAATAGAAATTAGTTTAACTAGACTAATACTAATCACTAATTTCAACAATTTGTATTATCTCTACATCGGAATCTGAGCTTAAATCAATATTTGTCTTTTGAGTCTCCTCTTTAGAGGCATATGAGTTACTTATTTGCTTGTTAAATACAGTAGAATTCCTAGTTTTATCTGAATCTGAAATCTTTGTGAATTTACCACCACATTTAGAAAGATGTAGATTCCACCATGAATCATTTGGACCCGGAGCACGATTAATAGAACGTTTTACAAAACCATAATATGGAGCTTCTAATCTACAAGGACCATTGCAACGCCATATATTCGTACGATAAAAATTGACTTCATTAATAAATGAATGATATATTGTTATATTCAAACCTGTTTTCATATTAATTCTATTCATATGAAATATGAATTCTGGTCCATGAGCTGATCTATCTTTACAATTATTTGTAACAAATAAATAAGCATGTATTAATTCATGCAACAATGTTTCTTTAAGTTCTTTAACTGATCTATATTTTAGTAAGGGTTCCGACAAACTAATGACACATCTTCCACCTATTTCATAGGTACATGTTCCAGCACAAAGCTTCATTCTTGAGCTCCATCTAACTATCACAGAACCTAAATTACCACCAAAACATAAATCATTATAGTAAAGAAATAACTCATGGATATCAGGAAATTCCCCCCTCTCTTCCTCAATTAAAAGATTATTCAACTTGGAAATTTTTACTTTTCTGAAAAAAAAATCTTAGATTTCATTTTTTTTAAAAGATAAATTTAAGGCGCCTAGAAATGGTGCATCACGTGGTTATTGGCTCTATACTGATCATCCTGATAAGTGAGGGGACGTGTGGTAAATGAATGAGCTATTGATAAGTCAGATTAATTAACCCCATATTCGAAACTATAATCATATTGATTAGTAGAAATTGAGGAGATGACTTTTATTTTTACTAAAAGTTGGTATTTAGTAACCTATGGTATCTTAGTCACTACTACTTGGACTATTACACTTTTGGCTGTAATACTTGGTAATATTCGTGATAAAGACTCTGCATTTTCACTTTTTATATTACCATTACAAATATCGCAAACTATAGCAGTTTTTGATATTCTAAATTCTTTATTTGGTCTGGTATCATCCCCTATATTTCCAACATTAGTTCAGGTTTTATCTCGTCTTCATATTGTATGGATTATTTTTTTCTTTTCTCCTGAAAACTCTCCTCAGATTACAACTATATTTTCAAGCATACTAGTAATAGCTTGGAGCTTATCTGAGCTAATTCGATACCCTTATTATATAGTCTTAAAATTATCAAATATTTACCCTAATATAAAGATACCAGTATTTCTCAAATGGCTAAGATATACTGCCTTTATTATATTGTATCCTATAGGGATACTTTCCGAAGTTGTGATCTGTTCAAATTTCATCTATGATATTCGAAGTCACTCTTCTGTTAAAGATTCAATATATTTAAAATTAATTCATTTCCCTCAGGAAATGCCAAACAAGTTTAACTTTGAAGTAAATCTTGCACACGTATATATAGCTATACTATGCCTCTATATACCAGGATCTATATATATGTATAGTTATATGCTATATCAACGTAAGAAATCTTTAACAAATTTGTGGAGAACAGATTCTGATTATTTAAAAAATGAATAATTTGGTTAAAATTAGGGATTCAATAATGGGATTTAGTGGTTTATTGTTAAACTTTTATAAAGCCTTTCAATTTCAATTTTAGTATATAATAACTAATAACACTAATATAATGTCACTCTATTTAATAGTTGATATTATTTGGCAATTTTCTTATTATTTGCTATTGTTATTATAATAGTGTGGGATTTTGTATACTAATTTACAATTTTTCAAAAACTGTCTAATCCTAATATTTCTAAAATGTATATCCTAATTTTGCAATTAATATAAGTACATTAATTAAAGTTTCTTTATAGATGACTTTTAATTCTATCAAAGATTTAAATAATGAAACTATGGAAACTAAGCTTAACAATTCATATGACTTTGACTTAAAAATCTTGAAATGTAACAGGAGACTTGAAAAGATTCAAAAATATATTAAAGAGAAATCTCGAAGAAAGAAGCAGTTAAATAAAATTAAAAGTCCTGAACTAAAGAATATGGTTAAGTTTGACAGATGCCCTCGGGAAATTTCAGATAGTTCTTGTGATGAAGATCTTGTTGAAGAATTACTTACAAAGTACACTGAACAATCTTTAAACAACATTATCAATTGTAATCCAAATATTTATGGAGATAATAATACTTTATGTAAATCTGATAAGCTCTTGAATTCTTTAGAAAAGAATTTTGAAGATAATCAGAACTGTATCGTAAATTGTTGTGGAGATTTGGAGATAAACAACTGCAATACATCATATAGAGATAATATTCCATGCCAATATATTAAAAGTGAAGAATGTGACATGAAATCTCCTTATCTACAAGATAAGATATTTCATTTTAAAGTAGATAACTTAGAAAAACTCCAGTCTAGACAAGATCAATCTTGTACTAATTTATTATGTTCTAAAGGAAAGGATCTAGTCAAGCCATGTGAAGTATGTTTAGAAGATATAGAAAAAGTTCATAGATGCAAATGCAAATTTGATAATATAAGAAATAGTTCAGCTAGGACAATAGATAATTTGGAATTTAAAGATATTAAAGATTCTAATAAGAGCTGTAAAGATTCAATGACTTCGAAATCAGCTTTGACGAATTGCAGTGTTTTTTCAGATAAGCTTTCAGAGATAGTTCCTGAATATAAGTTATTCTGTTGGAATAATGATTTCTTTAGTAAAGATGATACTAAAGAAATCGATTTTGATAAAAAATATGAGGCTGAGTATATTCTACTTTCTTTGTCTATAAATCCTCCATTTGGAATTAATAGTGAAGATAGTTCACTTTTACCTCATTTATGTAGTGATAGAGAAGTTGATGCACTAATAAAATTTTTGGACTTGAAATCAATCCCCAATGTTGGGAAATTATATTGTTACTTTGCAAGGAAAAGATTAATAAGATCAATTAGATTAATGAGCAAAGATGAAAATATAAGCCCAACAATTAAAGTATGTATTTATATCGATGAACCGGAAAATTTAATGCTCTATACTATTGGCTCAGCTCCAGTTGCTACTAAACAGTCTTTCAACTTTATTTTCAGAAATTATATGACAAAAATTAGAATAACAAGATTTCTAGTTTGTTTAATTCTTGTATACCCGTTTGATCTATACAAGGATATCATTACATTAACTACTACAGATAGAATTTTACCTATTTATTTAGTAGAACTAACCTGAAGCTACTCTATTACCCAGATTTGTTCTTAGTACAACCAAACTTGTTTGTAGTACAACTTTATTAAAGTCTTCCTCTATATATTTAGTATGAACTACAAATAAATTATATCTACTTTATCAGTTGAGAGAATCAGCAACTAGCCATGGTAACAAGCTTGCTACCTGTTTTACATTAAATATGAAATATTACAATTACAAACCAGATGTTGATTTTGAAATAGAGTAGCAAAAAGAAAAAAAAGAAATAAGAGTTAAATTATCTGCAAATTAGCAATACTAAATTAAATATTAAGTGAACTGATTTTGAAAATTAATATTCTAAGGAGAATTTAACCTAAAGAGACTTTATGTAATATTTCATTCTATATTCATCCCTATATATAGAATATAGATCTAATAGAATATTCAATTTAATTTAAAAGATAAATATTGAATATTCTAAGTAATTCCGAAGTATTTAAGAGTCCTCCAAAATAAGTATTAGACTAAAGAAGTGTTTACTTAGAGAGACCAGAATAAATAATAAGTTATAGTTGCTTTTTTTTCTTTTTTTATTTAGTATCAATTAAATTTTGAAAGTTATTACTCAATATGGAAATAAATCTTCAATAATGAAGTGATCACCTATTTCTTCAGTAAATTTAAGTTTATTTTATTAGTAAAGTCAAACAAGGGTTAATTATGTTTACCAACAGATTCCATCGTCAATTCCCCAGATTTCCTTATTTTACCTATCTACCATATATAGGTGATTCTTGACTATGTTCAATATTTCTACTAAACTACTTTTAAAATAAAAAGAAATTTTTAACTTCAAAAATCTCATTTAAAGTCCTTGTAGGACTTAAATTGTAAATTTATTAACTCCTGAATTAAAAAAATCCCCTAATTCTTTATATTGTAAACCTCAAACATCCAATTACTAGATATATTTAGTTAAAAAATTCACAAATATATTTGTTTGCTATGGCACTAAATTATAGTATCTAAATATTTAAAGGTAATGTAGGTAACTACTTTTTCTTTTAGAAATTTAATTTGACAGACTAAATTAGACTAAAATTAGTACCTGAGTAAATCTTTGACATTCTTTAATACAAGTCCAAATAACTAAGGCTATTTAATATATTTCATTCTCTGCAATGTACAATGTAAATATAAATCTTAATACTCAAATAGAGTCAACTTCTAATTTTTCAAGAACTAAATTATCATAAAAAGTTTTAGATACTGGATCCAGTCTGTTATAATTGGAACCTACAAACATAGGAATTCCCAAAGCATCAGCTTTAATTGGATCTATTTTCCTAATAGTTATCTGATATGGAAGAAAAGCCAACAAATCACTTCTTAATTTTTTCGCCGAATTATAAAAAGTGGAAATCTCCTTATTATCAAATTTTCTAATATTAGATATATTGGGATCTTTTAGTAATTGCAAAAAAAACTTCTGTACTTTTATCAATTCCAATAAATAATTTTTCCCAATAATACTAGTCTTTCTACACATATTTTTTAAACGATTATTAATCTCTCTGCATAAAGATAATAATCTTGGAATCATTATTTTGAAATATCCTGAAAATTCTTGAAACTCTGCTGACCAAGTATTCATTGCTAGTTCCATTTTGAATTTACGTAAAGTTGGATCTAAAGTCTCATCTGGATAAATTGGTAAATTATAATTTTCAGCATTAATTGGTGTTAAAGTATGTGCTGCAATAGAAATTAGGGGACTTAAGGTAATCTCATCACGATATCTCTTGTACATAGGTTTAAATTCTTGTTCATATATAATTAGTTCATCTACAGACCCTTTATTAAGGAGAAATTTCTTATAAATATCGTTTATCACCTCAGTCTTTGCTGCCAAATTCATAATTTCATTGCTATAAGTAATTAATAAACCTTCTTCAGACAGATCTGTATAATTTAGTAAATTTACAAAGGAGTTTGCAATCACGTCCCATATATAATTTAAAAAAGGTAAATCATTGTCTCTCCACTTTAACTCCTCATTTAAGAAGTAAAATATCCCAGGTTTATGACTATATCCATTAATCATTACACCCCCTGAGGGTGAACGACTATCTATAATTTCTTTTTGTAAAGAATCTTTCACCAGTAATACTACATATAAAATTGTAAACGTGATTAAAGTCATTCAAATTTAAATTATGAGTAACCTCTTATATTATGAATTAGAAATATAACCTTAGTAAAAATCATCACCTAGAATTTTGTTTAAATTTACCAAAACTAAACCTTAATACAGGAGCTATTAATAAGTTAAAAATCATTTTTTGGGCGGTATTTAGCATGTCTTTTTGAAACACTTATGCAAGTGGATAAGAAAACTCAAGTATGAATTTGGCCTTGGTAGTATCAAATTGCATGGAAGAATCTTAAAGGGCGAAAATTCAGGAATTAAAAAGGTATTCTACAAGTATCTTCATATGTTATTAGTCAAGCTAAGTAAAAAAAATGTCATCTCAAGGTACTGGGATGTTGCAAGAAATTGACACAACGCATAATAATGAAGTCTCTCAAGATCTGAATATGATATATGGGATCCCAGTATGGATTTTAGACTATTATAAGGGAAAGTTAAAGTATTTACGTGGGTACTTAAGAGATACAAATTTGGGTAAGAATGTAATGGTTGAATTTATGCCAGATAGTTCCAAAAACATCATAAAAATAAAAAGCTATCCAAAAAAGAATATCGGCCTAATTGAAACTAATCCAATAAAAAGTCCAGATTTAGTTTTTTTGGATATAACAACATCTCATGGAATATCTCATATACTTGGTGATAGATGTGCAGCTGGTTTTTATTACACATTTAGTGGTAAAGTGCTAATTTTTATACTTCCTAAAGGGGTATCAACTTCACGACTAATGCAAACTTATGATAATGTTCAAGTTCAAAAGTTTTGGATGGAAATGAGTACTAGATATGAACCTCATATTTTTTCAGTTACTAGACAATCTTTAATATCATTTAATGAAAAATATATGGACCAAGCATTAATAGCTATGGGAACTGAGGGTGCAGGTAAATGTCTAAATATTCACATGATAGTTCGATTTTTGGCTAAAAACTTGAGTTTATACAAGCACTTAAGAAGTTCTATTACTATTTCTGAAAAAGTAGCTGCAATTACTCACTTAATAAGATCTTTAATACAATTCCCTGGTGAATTAATCGTTAACCAAGATAGGCTATCACAATTCGGAACGAGTGCTGCAGGTCAAATTTGGAGAATTTACATTGATAAAGAATCTTGCTTTTGTGGAATTAATGTATTTTTGTGGGGCCTAAATACAAATAGCTTAACATACTGGGGTCGACATACTAGTCAGCCTTTATTTAATATCTTTTATCAAGTTGCTCATGGTATTATTTTAGAAAAAGATAACCCTTTAATAAAAGGATTAGAAATAACAGACTCAGAGAGGGATTTATATTTGATTCAAGTATCTCCACATTTAAGATCAAATATATCAGACCATCTAAAAAACTTTAGAATGACAATAGGATCTTTACACTCACTAGGATTAAGTGATGAACAAAAGATTGAATTTTTTAAGATATTGGTTTCTGTGGTAGTATCCGATGCATATGTATCTCTTTTGATAAATACTGCAGATGATGAAATGTCATCTATAAAAATTGTGGTTATTCCAATGCTATCTCGTTTATTAGGTGTGTCAATTGAGCAGTTAAGTAAAGCAGCAACTACTGTTTATTCATTTATACAACTCAGTGTAGGTCTATATTGTAGGCTGGTAGACTGGATCACAGATGTTGTAAATAAGAATATCAGACCTCCACCTAACTATGATATACATACTCTAAATTCAGTATTTTTAATCCATGGTCCGGGTATAGCAGTAAATGGGTATTCTTTATCAAATGCTCTCCAAAATTATTTTGAGGAACATATTAAAAAAGTTTATATATATGATACATTTATACGTGAGAGACAGGTTTATAGCTCTGAAGATATACCATTGCCTCCAGTAAACTATAGAGATGTGCATCAATCTTTAGATATTTTTGATTCAGAGGATTTTGGGTTATTAAAGGCACTTAGAACAGTCTCAAGGCGTCAGAGAAAATTATATGAATTTTTAGAAGAATTAGAAAAAGATTGTGAAGCAGTAACCCCCGTAATGTACAAATCAACACCTTCCGATGAATTTGGAAGAATAGATTTGGAACCTTCACGAGAAATATTCAATAAATTACTTAAAAATAAGCCAAATGATAAATTAAAATATATTAATGAATTAACTAAGAATAATAAGTCGTTAAATAAGCAGGGTGGAGAATTAATCTCCAAGACATCGTCTAGCAAAAAATTAAATAAAAACCTGACTGAAAATGAAATTCCTGACCAAGAAGAATGGGTAAAAATAATTCAAGATCGTCAATGTAAAATTTCCACGATTTATCATCAAGATATTAGGGATCGGATTATTAATTTAAGAAGGCCTAGAATGAATAAAAATAACCATACAGATGCAAAATGGCATGATTTATTTAGTGATGTAGCTGATAATTTTAAAGTTGACGGAGTTGAATCACTAAACCAATCAACTGTATATGTTGAAGATGAATTACAAGATGATATACCCGAATTTTTACCAGTAGAAATATCGATTGAGCACTCATTTGGTCAATGTAATTATAATATTTTAGGTATGGCTGATGAAGATATTATGAACCAAGTTAGTCCAGCTATTGCAAAATTATTTAGAAAATCTAAAAATTCGATAATTAAGGATTGTTGGAGTACTTTAGAAAAAAGTGATAAAAAAAAATCTCAAGATAAAAATGTAAATAAGACAAATAAAAAAAGAAATAACGAAAATATTGAAGATGTAGACATTATACAATTTGAAGAAGCATGGGATAAGGCAAATTTAGATATGGATATGAGCTGGTTACGTCTTAGTGCATTACCAGGATGTCCATCAATGTCGCAAATTGCTTATACATCATCAATATTACTAGGTAAATTTTTAAAAGAATCTGAAAATAGATATATAATTTGTTGTAAAAGCTTTAAACCTCACATAACTCTCCTAGATAAAGAAAACGAATTAAATAATGAATTAGATACTGTAGACGAAGGAGTTATAACTGAGGAGATTGTTAGATATGATATAACAGCACAAGTATTACATCAGCAATATGGCTACACAGTTCGTATACCCCTAAGGATTTTCTTATATAACTTTAGTCAAATATTTATACCTCGTCTTTACAAGCAAGGGATAGAGCAAGTAAAAAATAATGATAATTTAGGGAATGCAGTTAGGATATTAATGGAAGGAATGGATGTTCCTCCTACAGAATATTTTATTGGTAAATATAGCATTTTTATTCGTAATAAAATGATTTTAGTTTTAGAAAAAAGGCGTGAAGAATATCTTAAAACTATGTTACCAGCAGCCATTAAACTCCAACAAGCATGGAGAACTTTAAGACCAAGACTATTTTTAGCACAGCTACACTCTTTTAGTGTCAGAATTCAAGCTTTGGCAAGAAGAAGATTTGTAAAGATTTGGTATAAGTCAGTAGCTATATTACGTAATTTACTATGCGGAATATCATTATTAATCCATTTAACTATTCCATGGGTTAAGACTTCAACAATCTTTGATAAATTAGAGGAATTGGCTTATAAACGTGAAGAAGAACACCAATTCTTTAGAAATATAGCAGCTACAGCTATTCAAGCATGGTGGAGAGGAGAAATGGTTCGGCGTAAAATTTTGATACTTCGTTATAATCAATTCAGAGAATTTTCTATTCTTGTTATACAATCCACATGGCGTACATTTAAAGCCCAAGCAACTTTAGTTGAAAAATTAGCATTTACAAAAACTCCAAATTATAAGGCTACGAAAATTCAAGCTGTATTTCGTGGCTGGAGAGAACGTAAACGTTTTGGAAAACTTTTTAAACTGAATCGATGCTTATTAGCTCTAAAACGTAAATCCTGTATTCGAATAGGTATTGCAAAACACATTGAATATAGAGGAATGTTAAGACGTAGTCATATATCCAGAGAACAAATACGGTCTCATAGAGAAATAGTCAATAAAGCTATTATAATTCAAAGAGTTTTTAGAATGGCATTTTGTAGAAAACAATATTTAACTTTGTTACATGCAGCACGAGTTGTGCAATGCCGTGCATATACCTGCTTAGAAGTTTATAGATATTTTAAAGTACTAAAATCTGCATCAATGATTCAACATTGGTGGCGTGCATTATATAAATTCAAAATATTATTAAATTCAGGTGATATATTAATGAAGAGATTAAAACAATTCCCAGTTCGCATAAAATTAAGTCATGATCCTGTAAAACGTAATGAAGAATTTCAAAATCTATTAGATAGGGAATTTATACAATTTGACATGATGAGATATCCTTTGTTGAAAATGCAAGGATTATTTCAACCTTTGGCAAGAATTGTTGAAAGTAATACAGTCTTTTTAAATCCAGTTGAACTTAAAATATCACATGATATACGTGAATCTTATCCTGGTACATGGGGTAGATGCTTTGTAACTTTATGTAGACGATTATGTGCAGCTATTTTTGATATAGCTCCAACTAAACAATTTCCACCACTTAAAATTATTCAATTCTCAATTGGCCAGAATCATTCTTTAGCTTTAATAGCCGAAAGAGTTTTAGCTGGACAAGATAATAGTGAGTCTGCAACATTTGATACAACTTCAATCAATAAGAACAATTCTAAAAGACTCAATAATGATAATTATCCAGATAATGAATATTTTAAACAAAGTCATGCATTAATTGGACAACAATCTGGCAAATTATTAAATTTTGAGTATAAAAATCATGTCTATGCGTGGGGGTTGAATAATGCTGGGCAGTTAGGATCTTGTGAAATTGATCGTTCTTCTACAAATATCAAAGAACCTATCCAATTTATTGATTCGGAATATCGTTATACAAAGTGTTCAGATACTGGTAAGAGTATCCGTTATTTATTAAGACAAGTGGACTATACAAGAAAAATACGTTGGGTTGGATGTGGAACTGATTACTCTGCAGCCATAACATATGATGGTAAACTGTTTACCTGGGGTGATAATACTTTCGGACAATGTGGACATGGTCATGATATAGATTATGTTTCAAGCCCCGAAATACTTAAGGCTTTAAAAGAGGAACAAATATATATGGCATCATGCGGATCAAGACATTGTGCTGTAGTTACCCAGAATGGAGCTGTTTATATTTGGGGTGCAGGTAGTCATGTATGCCTTGAAGATAATCGATTTGAAAAATTATATAAGAATATGAAAGATTATGATTTAGTAAAAGTGAGTTCAAATTTTTATGAGCCATATAGAATAGATCTTGGTAATTTAGAAGATCGTAATCAAAAATATGGAACTAAAAATGAAGATAAAGGAAGTTGTTATTCCACAAATGGATGTCCAAGAGCTTCATCTAATAGTTTTATGTATGGAGGAATAAGACATTTAATATGTGGGAATGGTTTTAATATTATATGTGGTCAAGATTTATATATCTGGGGTAGAAATGATAAGGGACAATTAGGTAATAGTAATAGAAAGCATGTATTAAAACCCAAAATATTGAAATTACCCACATTAGAGTCTTTGAATTTAAAATTTACTGGAAATATAAAAAAAAAGACAAGAAGGAGAAGCTTAATTACATTATCTTTGGGTAACAGGACTATCATATCATCAATAAGTGCAGGTTCTGACTTTGTTGCAGCTACAATAGAAAATGGTGTTAATATTATGTATATGTGGGGTCACTTTTCAGTTTTTGATCATGTTAACTCTAGTAATAATTTACTTAGCTCTTCCAATTTTGTATTCCAAAACCAGATACTTACTTCCAAATCTTCTTTAAAATCAATGAGTGAGTCCTGTATAATAGATAGAGCTATACATTGTCCCACTATAGTTAGACATCCTTTATGGGAAAATAAAATATTAACACAAGTAGCTTGCACAATCAGATCTGTTGCAGTAATAACAGAGGATAGTGAATTATATGGTTTTGATGCCGTTGAATTATTTAAAACAGAATCTGGAAAACTTGTCAATATTACAAAATTTGTTGAGAGTAGTGTTTCTGAGATAGATGAAAATTTAGTCAAATGGAAAATCCCCAATATGTCAAAAAAGGATGCAAAACCTGAAAAAAAAAAAGTAAATATTCCAGATAGTTGTAAAGATTTACCAATTCTCTATATACCAGAAAATTATAGTAAAAATACTCATTCAAAACATGATAATAATGAAGTTCAAGTGAATACCTTATTTTATTTTGAGCCTATATTATACCAGTATAGATGTGTTAGAAATACTCAAAAAGTAGGTTTATTGACAGAAAAAATTTGTTCTAGTGTTAGTTCTACAATGAGTATATTATGGGTTCAACATCGACGTCAAGCATTATCTCAACCTATTCAAAAATCAGTAGAAAATACTGATTTTAATTCAAGTAAAATGGATACAAATCGTAAACTTATTACTCAATACAGTAAAAATATAGAAAGTAATAGATCTATTGAAATAAAACCCACAGAATTAAAAAGTATAAATTCTAATAATAATACTGAAATAGATCTACAAGCTAGATTACGATCATCTACTTATGATATAAGTGGGAAATCATTGGTTCCAAATAATAATTTTAAATTAGATGCTTCAATATCTTCAAATTCAAACCAATCTAATGATTCTAAACTATCTATTTCAATTCCAAGTTATAATTTATTGTATAGAGTTCAACCGAAAGATTATATTCCTTCATATTTATATAAGGATACACATAAGACTAGAGGAATTGATAATATTGATGGTGGTACACTTAATGGCTTATTAAATAAACTAGAAAGTAATTTATATATCAGTCGTGAATTGAGTGATATTTCATAAAAATATATTTTTATGGTTGATCTATATTATAACTTGAAATTACTCAAATTTTATCTTTATAAGTACTTAATAAGATTAATCGAATTGTACTAGTGATATATAAAAATTAAGATTTAAATTGTGAAATTTTTTAATATATTAATAAATTTAACTAAATATTTTATTATTATTATACTCTAATATTTCTAAGTATATAATATATATATACTCAATACAATTTTATAATAGATGATATACTCGGATTTTTAGATTTAAATTTGCATGCAAATTATCGAGTATGGCACTTTTCTCAAATACATATCGTCTTGATAATAGTAACGACCCTTTTCCGATCTTCTGTTTATCGTTCTTTATTATTATTTGTCTTGCATCACGTATGTTTGATGTCCCTCGTATATAGTTATACAAAAAGTGCCAGTATTTAAAATCTTGTAAGTGCAAATTATTACACCTGATTCCATAAAGGAATACTCATAGTACAAATTTTCTAAGAGACATCAAATTGTACTTTGTAATAATCTAACTAAATACAAATATTGATATTTTAATTTTTTTTTTTTTAATATTAAATCTGTATACATTTCTACATATCTACAACTTGTAAATTTATATATTTAATACTTGAGAATTTGATACTATTTTGATTAACAAGATTCATTAATTACTATTATCATAATATTAAAGATTTTGTATGTTTTTTTAATTTTGATATAAGTCATGTCAATAAGTTTACCAATTGGAAGAGATCCACAAATAGAACTTGAGAATGATCCCAGAGTATTACTGGGATTAGCAAGGATAATTGGATGTGATGAAAACACGGGTAATATCACAAATAATGAGATAAGTGAGAAAATAGAACATATTGGGAATACAATCAAGAGAAAGCAATATTATGGATCTAGATCAGTTGAAGAGGGAAATTTCAAACAATATCAACAAGATGAACAATTAAAAGGTATTGATTTGAGAGTAAGTGATAATATTTTGGATAAATTTTTTATTTCAAACTCGTCTTCTATTATAAACACACCTAGCACAACTTTAAGCCCATTAACTAATCATAATCAAGCTCAAAATTTAGGTATGAATAAAATGACTAGTTTACCAATGGAAAGTTATGGATTATATATGAATAGGATGGACTTAATAGATCCAGTAGTTGATGAACTAAGTGCAAGAACAGCAAATCTTGTAGGTCCGTTGGTTTATCCAAACTCAGTTAGTTTAATTACACTACAAAAGTTATGGCAGAATTTATTGTTAATAAGTAATGTTTTGCAGCAACAACCTTCGCCTTCACTTTATCAATCTCTGTCATCACATATTAATAATGCCGCAGTTACAGCAGCAAATTTGTTTCCAACTCAAATACCATCTTCATATGTAGATATTCAGTCTTGTCACCTGTCTCCTTTGTTGACTTCAATTTGTAATGATAAAACAAATTCTAGTATATATTCTGAAACTTTACAATTTTTAGCTTCACAATGTGCACAATTAGTTAGTGGTCAAATTGTAGGATCTGGTGAAATTAGAGTTTCTGGTACAGAAATAAATGACAGCATTAGTACCTCTGGTAATGATAATAGAGAACTTTTTGGAACTCAAGAATGTAATACAAATGTTGTAGATAGTATTGTTAGAGCTCGACAAATAATTGTATCTAATTCCAGTAGTAGTGGTAATACAGTTACAAATAGTCTCGCTAGATCAAATACTAATGGTGTTTCAGAAGATACTTCAAATAATTTCCCTAATTTTACAGCTAGTGAAGATTTAAAAAATAAATCTTTACCTATAGAGCTTACACATTCTTTCACTTGTAATTCTGAATCTAAAAATCTAAAACCAAAACTCATAGGTAACACAAGATTGTCCGGAATACTGAAACATGACCAAATACGAGAGTTGTATGATACGAGTACAATACCTGAAGATCTTACTATTCCCCAATATTCTCCAGGTATTAAGTTAGTTTTAGGAGAAGCAGGAAGAGAACTTTTAAGAGCGTGTATAAGAAATAAGGGAATGAAAGGTAAGGATTTACAAAATACATCAATTACTGATTTACTGAAAGCGGCCCACGAAAATGACTTGTGGTTAGTAGCTATTAAAATACATTTGGAGCATCGTGGAGTCATCCCAATGAGTGCTATACACTCGAAGTGGAGGAAGCACAAGTCTATACAAAATAAAGTTAGGCGACAAAAACGTGAAAGAGCATCTGAATTACTTTCAATAGCATCTTGTGTAAATGTAAGTAGTGTTGAAATCAATGATATAAAGGAAAAAAGGATAAAAGTAGAAGAACATAATGACGAAAAACTAGGATGTGATAGTTCTTTGGAATATTACCCAGGAATAGTTTTAAGGTTAGGACATGAAGGTAGAAAAGCACTTATTAAGGCCATAAGAGGCTGTCATGAACAATCCCCTGAATCTGTTAATCTTGCATTCCAAAAAAATGGAATTTCCTACAGTCAAATTAGAAATGCCACAGTTTCTTTACTATTAAAAATGTCCTATTTATGTGGATTATGGGATGTAGCTGTGAAGTTACATCATCACCATATGAGTAAGAAAAAGAGGTACAATTTTAAAGATATTGAGTTTAACGTAAATGAACATAAAAGTAAGTCTGAAATATTAAATCACAGTGTTTTAGGTAGAGATATGGATTTTATAAAAGATGATCAAGATGAAAAATATGAGAGTGTTCATGAAGGAAATTTTGAAGGTCCTGAAAATAAAAAGAGTGCTCATATATATTTGAGTAATAATAACTCAAATGAACTCTGCACAGATCTTAGAATTATCTCAAACCCTAAAATAGATATTACTTTTTCTCCTCAGCATGAAAATTTTTGTCAAGGTTCAGATTCTGTTGTTCCCTATACAGCCGCATAATTATCCTCACAAAGTAAACTATAAATAGATTTGTACTCTTATTTGAATATTATAGTATATATTTCATTCAATTTCAAACTATTGATAAAGAAGCTAACAATACCGAATAGATAGGACTATTAAATGTAGATTTACTAAGAAGATTAAATAGTTCTTTTAAAGAAATTCAGTTTTCTATATTTTCTAATATTAAAATATTCTGAAATATTTTACTATATAAAAGATTATAGTTGAGACACCTTATCTACTTAAATATATAGCATCACTTATTTCAGTTGCAAAGATATGATTCAAAATATAGAAACCTCAAAGTTTTTTACAGTGAGTTGATCTGACAAGTAACCCTTAAATTTAAGGATATTGAGGATTTAAGGTAGATTAAGTTATAACACAGGTGATCTACTCTATTAATTATATTTCTTAACTTATAATCAATAAAGCTCGAATATATTAACAAAACTTTGCTTATTTCCACTATCAATTTAACTTATGATATGTGAATCTAGAAAATGATGCAATGTTAATCTTAAAAATATACCCGTAAATCTTAAGGAATGTTGTCTTGTACCCCCTAAGAGCGGTAAACAATTATTTTTGAAGCGCTCTATAGAGACGTAAGACTGGATTGTCAGTTTATGACGGGACCTATTCAATCTCAAAGTTAGGAATTCTGCAAACTTCCTGGGATTTTTTTGAGACTTAATAACATTATGTTAATTCTTCTTGAGACTCCAGCAGGCTATGGCCTGTTTAGAGTCACTAATTCTAAGATTCTGAATATGGATACTGAGGAAATTGCAAATTACTTTCAATCAGCAGAGAAGATTCATAAATCCGTTACTCTAGAAGCATTCCTACGTTTTAAAGATACAAAGTCTGCCCTTTTGGAGACAACAGCTCTGGTAGAGTCACGTATGAGTAAAAGTTTATCAAAGTTTCTCAAAAAGAATATTGAAAGTCCTGCATCGGAATCTTTAGCAGTAGTTGACAAGACTCTTGGTGGTATAATTAAACAGAAATTTGGAATTGATATTATTTATAACCCAAAGATGCAGGAGATAATACGTGGTATAAGGGATCAACTTGCTGATCTTGTGTCTGGTTTAAGTGAGAAGGATATGAAGACTATGGCTCTTTCATTATCCCATTCCTTGAGTCGTTTTAAGCTTAAGTTTAGCCCTGAAAAAATTGATACTATGATAATTCAGGCTGTGGCTTTATTGGATGATTTAGACCGAGAGCTAAATAATTATGCAATGAGATTACGTGAGTGGTATGGGTGGCATTTTCCCGAACTTGGAAAGATCATTGCTGATCGCGATATTTATGCCAAATGTGTGAAAATTATTGGATTTAGACATAATACTCGTAATGTAGATTTTCAACAGCCTCCTTGTAATATTCCAAGCGATATAGAGGAGGAAATAAAGCAAGCTGCTGAGATATCAATGGGTACAGATATTACGGATGAAGATTTAGAAAATATCATTGAATTATGTGACAGAGTTTTGGAACTTTCCGAATATAGATCATCACTATCGACTTATCTTAAAGCTAGAATGTCTAGTATTGCACCAAATCTCACTTATATGGTTGGTGAGTTGATTGGAGCTCGTTTAATAGCTCATGCTGGAAGTTTGATGAATTTGGCTAAACATCCCTCTAGTACTGTCCAGATTCTAGGGGCAGAAAAGGCTCTATTTAGAGCTCTAAAAACAAAAAAAAGCACACCAAAATATGGTCTTATATATCATGCTGCAGTTGTAGGACAGTCAGCTCCTAAACTTAAAGGCAAAATTAGTAGAATCTTGGCAGCAAAGCTTTCTCTATGTGTCCGTGTTGATGCTCTTAACGACCAAATTGAGCCCTCAGTAGCTATTGAAAATAAGAAATATGTGGAACGTCGTCTGGAGGAACTTAGTAACCAACTGAGTTCTGGGAGACTAGCTTCTTCTGGAAGTAATCGCAGACCTTCTACAACACCATATTATAGTCCAGTAAAGACTCAAGCTGTTGGTAGCTATGATACAGGAGCAGATGTATCAAATTTAAAACGTAAATCACATGATCAGGATATTAAGACTCCAACTAAAAAGTCCAAGTATTAAATTTAGAAAAGTAACTTATTGATATTGAAATTATAATTAAGGACTTTTATACAGCTATAAAGTTGATTTATAATAAATTATAAAAGATATTTAGAATAAAATTAGAAAGTGAAGTTTAAGTCCCAACTTTACTAATAACACCTTTATCTTCCACTTCTCCTAATAATGATCCTACTGAGACGTAATCCTCTTTATTTACTACAAATCTAAAGTTTTTGCTAGTTCGAAATAATAGTATTATTGTGCTTCCCAGTCTAAATTCTCCAATCTCTTCACCCTTCTTAAACTTAATGTTAACTTTATAAACATCCTCAGAATGTACAGCACAGCTCTCTCCTATATATACAGGAATAGTCTTAGGTGAATTGGTTCTAAAATCAGGAAGATTCTTTAGACGTATATCTGCTACTCCATAAGCAGCTATAGCTACATAGTAAATTTCTCCTTCACTCCAGGTGCCTTTTAAAACAACCCTTTCATTCACTGAGAATAAATCGTTAAGCCGTGATGCGAGACCTTTAAATACAGGAAGACATTCTCCAGTAATATGTTTTACTTCGTAAACTTTGAAGTCAGAAGGAGCATGGAAGTGGTGATAGTTGTGTGGACTCAGATATAAGGTAATAAAAACTAATTTTGAATCACTCTTATTTTCTGGTAATTTGTCTTTAATAACTGCAGATATGCTGAATGTTGCATCTTTAGCCTGAATACACTGATCAGACAAGACATCTCCTAATTCAACAACTTTTCCTTCACAAGGGCTCACAATGGAAGATGGTGAGTAGTCCTTAATTGATATATCAGATAATCTTTTAGATCTTGAGAATAATTCACCAAGTGATTTGTAGTTCTCTAGCGGTTGTGGTAACATTTCTTCAAAGTATTCCACTTTTTCGGAATATCCAAATTCCTTTAACTTTGTTCCATCTTTATTTCCATAAAGTCCCCAAGGGTTCCAAAATTGACCAATTAAAAGTTTATATATTGGTCTCCTATATGAAATTGGGATTTCAGTATTTAGTATATGTCCCAAGATTCTTGAACGTACTTTTCCAAATATAGTTTTAGCAAGGAAGATCTAAAAAAGAAAATAATCAGTTTTAGTATTTTAATTTATAATTTTGATAACATATTTCCAGTACTTCTACTAGATAGTTATAATATTGAATATCTTACTACTAGAAAGTAATATATCAAATTTCGCATTGTTTAATTCTCAGAAATCTGATAGTACCTATTAAAAGTTCATTTCTTATCAAACGTCAGTACATACCTTTCTAGGATTTTGTAAATGAGATGTATTTTCAGCTCTATCTATGGCATTTAGGAACTTTTTTTCACAAATTAAATAAGACCCTAACAGACAGTAACCCAATAGTAGTCCTCTTGGAGGTAATTTTCCAGTAAACAGCATAGTGCCTTTAGTCAGAGAAAAACTAAGGAAGATTTACTTTTCAAAGTTTAAGTCTAATCTCAACCGTATGAATAATAATGACAATATATATCTCTTAATCCTCTGTTAAGTACTATATAGTAATAAATACCAGATTACTTATTCTATTATTATTTCCAATTAAATGATATGTTATTTAAGAAAATTCTTGAGTTCAAAATTCTATAGTAAAATTACATGGTACTTCTCATTAATTATGAGTTGAGTTAGACTATTTAAAATATATATGTGTACAAGATCTTCCAGAAATATATGGCTATTTTAATTTATACAATTTTTTAAAGTTTTCTTTTTGTTCCTAAAAATTTATTACCCTCAGTACTCTAGCCGTATAATAAAAAGATATATTGCACTACCTGGGCGCAGCTTTATCAAATTATAGGTTTTCCCTAATATGGTACTTATAATATCAGTTGATATTAAATTCTACTCAATTTTTGTGTAATTAGGTAACTTTCGCATATATATCAGGATTTATATGCTATTAGGACTATTTAATAAAATATTGAAGCTGCATTGCTACAAAAGTGTATCGTACACAGCTCTTTACGAAAAGGAACTATAATAAAGCTAAATAGTTTTATATAGATATTAAAAAGTAAATATATGTTTTATATGTAAGTATTTGATTTATTACTTAGTTTTAAATAGTAAATTTCAGTGTAATAATAATATATGCCATCTACAAAGATCAATGTACTAGTTTGTAAATATTGGCTGTTTTTTTTCCAATAAATATTTTGAATGGATAAAAAGTTACTTTGAAACTATTTTATTTTATAAACTGCAATATTTAGAATATTTGGATCTTATAAGAAAATTTTAAAAATCTTAATTTTTTATTTTTTAATACTAAATGAAATAATGAGGAAATAAGGAATAATTGAATAGAATATATATTTAGAGATAAATTATATACATAAATTTGTTTATACTAATAGATTATTAAATAAAACTTAGAAATTCTCTTTACTACAACTTTTTTTTTTGTTTTACTGCCGTAATATACTAACTTGAGATTTATACAAAGTCTTATAAGAATCTTAATAAAAAAACCAGAATTTGTTTATTGAAAGTAAATTGTAATTATCTGTTAGAGACAAATTACAAATGATTTAAGGTTGCAAATAATGAATATATTTAAGACTTCCTTTCAATGTGTAACTTAGTAACAGCTAAATATAAATGGATAGTCTTAAATAGCTGTAGAATGGATAATAAAAGAATAAAATATTGATAGCTTTTCACACTAGAATTTAGAGTTAATTATGGTAGCTTGTTTTCCTTTCAGAGCATGACTTAAGAAATCAAATTTAGTAGTGCATATTAGGTTTGTTATTTCTTAAATTTAAAATGTAGGACTGATTTCTTTTTTAGAACTCAATTCAGATATTTTAATAATACCATAATAAATATTTTGATAGATGAAAAGTGATCATATATATGATTCAGTACAAATTCTTTATTAATAACCAGTATTATATATTTAAACAGTATATAAAAGAGTTACTGTTTGAGATATTATATGGTATTTAGTTTTATAGTTAGATTCATAGTAGTATCTTCTTTAGAGTTGAGTACTTTATGGAGAATTTATACAGATAAAATATTGAATAAATTGCTTTGCAATACTACGATCCAATCACTAATTCTATTATTAATTAATATATATTTATACTAGACTTTATATAATATATTGAATATATCACTACTTGATTAGTGTATAAAACTTGGAATAACTAGTGATCCTTAATTATTAAGGTGTAAAGATGACAATATATCCAAGGGTATGTATCAGTCACCAATGTAATTATTTCATCTGTTTAGTATTAATTGGTTACTAATTATACTTAAAGAAGTGTGAACCAGGTTTTTAAAGGAGTAGTCAAAGTCTAAATAGTACTAAGTAGTAAATATAATCGTCCACATATCAAATAAGAAATTGATTCTTATAATGTAAACGACATCTGAATGAATTAACAGAACAAGTACTTCACATAATTTATTGTCCAGGTTTGACTAAAAGCTTGTATTCAACAAGAATAATCTTGTCACTACATGACACAGCTTAGTAGTAATATAGGATATCCTGGAAGTTATAAGAACACAATAATAAAATTTGATACATACTCCTATGTAAATATAAAGTAATTTTACTAAATAAACATTTAAATGATATCTTTCTGAATGACAAAGATAATTAAGTTTAAGAAAGTTGCATATTATTGAGGATCTAAAAATATTTTGGCGCAATATAGAGACAGCGTGGCTTATTTTAACGAGACAGGAAGACAATATTTTCTGTCTCGCGGGATCAGTTTTGTAAAAAAATTTGCTTTAAACAAGCTGAAGAAAGTTATAATAAGGAACTAACTGTAGGAGTCCAAGTTCACCTAATTTGAATCACTATAAAGTTATTGTTAATAGGGGTCAGGAATAAACATGCCACCAGCAGAAACACGTAAGCTTGATGATATTGCAAAGATGATTGTCTGCAAAACTCATATTGGTACAAAGAATGTTGAAGATAAGATGTTATCATATGTTTATAAGAGAACTCATGAAGGGATCTTTTTGATAAATTTAGCGAAGACTTGGGAGAAAATTCAATTGGCAGCTCGTATCATTGTTACTATTGACAATCTTGCAGATGTTGTTGTGGTATCCCAAAGACCCTATGGATCTAGACCAGCACTGAAATTTGCTCAGCATACAGGAGCCCATGCTATGGTTGGACGATTTACACCTGGTACACTAACTAATCAGATTACCCAAAAATTCATGGAACCTCGTCTATTAATTGTTACAGACCCACGTGTAGACTCTCAAGCTGTAATTGAAAGTTCCTATGCAAATATCCCCGTAATTGCCTTATGTGATACTGACTCTCCATTACAATATGTAGATGTTGCTATTCCATGTAATAATAAGGGTAAGGAGTCTATTGCCTTGATGTACTATCTATTAGCTCGTGAAGTTAATTTCTTAAGAGGTAAAACTGACAAATGGGAAGTAATAGTTGATGTATTCTTTTGGAGAGATCCTGAAGAATATGATAGCAATTCTGCAATAGTTGCAGATTTGGAATTAGCTGATGGTATAGGAGCTGATATTGAAGGTCCTAATGTCGAAGCTGGAGCGTCTGCAGTAGAATGGAGTGGAGCAACTGGTAATTGGAGTGCTGCAGCTGCAGATGAATGGAGAAATGCACCATAATTACTTAAATATCGAAATATTTTAAGGACTTGGAATTTAAGAATTTCAGTTCCTTTTGGAAATTTAATAAATACATTTGATACTTAACAACTAGTTTGTTGTAATACTTAAATACATAAATAACCTGAATTATCACATAGCTCATTAGCTTAATTATTGGCTAGCTTGTTAATATTCTCTCTATCATATACTTTACCATTAGCTTATAATTAGATATAAGTGTAGTCTTCTTTGCTTATTTTATTTTACTTATATTTGGTCAATTTATTTCCCAGAATGTGGTACACCTAGCAATTCTTGGGTTGCAAACCTAATATCCTCAATTTGTGTCTTTAGCTTCTTTACTAATCTATTTAGTATGCTCCCTGATTTAATAAAAATAGATGAGGTGGCATGTGTTAATCCTAAAGTGGTTTAACTGTAATTTAATTCATATTATTAGTAATAGATCCTAATAAGATAATATATACCGCCTTATATATGACCCGCCTTAACTCCTTAGGCAATTTTTGTAATGGAGTAGTTAACAGAAATGGACCATTACTACTATAATGCTTCTAAAGAACTGAATTTGAAACTTTTGTAGATAATGGGAAGCTATTCCTTAAGCTTGATAGCCTGTATCTTAATATCTTATTCTATTACTATCATTGTATGTCACGGTTTCCTATTCCCCAATATAACAGCTCTCTACTCATTATTAATTTTTTTGGCCCTATACTCATCCACTTTGATTTTTGTTGGGATATGCCATGAACTATCCAGGCCATATATGGCCATTCGTAAAATTCGACGAATTATAATTTGTGTGAAGAGGAAATTTCGTAAATATAGAAGAAGACGTCATACCAAAGCCCATGGTATATTACCTTCAATAAATTATAATAATCAACCTCTTAAAGCAACTGATAGTATTTTGAGTAATTTAGAAAGTACTGAAAAATATGAGTCAGATTTTTCCAAAGAGAGGTACTTTGTAAAGATAGCTGACATGGAGGAAGGAAATAACGATTTACTTAAAGGCAGGGAGCAAGTTATTAATGGTTTGAATAGTGTAAAATTTAAAGATACCATTAATCCTGAATCTAAGCATGAGGAAAGTATTATTCATTTACAAGACAAAGAGAGTTCACAAAGTCAACCAGGAAAAATTAACAACCTAGTTCCTGAGAATGGCATAAATAATTCAATATTTTCTGACAATATAAGTAATGACTTTGTTAGTGGGGATATGAATGAAGGTGTGATTGAGTTTAGTCATCTTACTAATCTCGGAGAGTTTAAATTTAGAAAGACTGGGAATTCAAAGAACTTAGTTTCATATAAAGTTACTGAACCATATTTAGAGGTGACACATAAAGTAATTAAAAGTAATAGTGATATTGAAGATAAACAGGAAACTATTAAGATAATGTCCAAATATTCCAAAGAAGATTTGTCATGGGTAGATTACCTAAAATATAAGATATCCTCGTTAAAAGTATTCTCATTCTTTGCAACAAAAAAAAATACCTTTAGATCTGCAGATTTTGTATCTACTGACCTTGGTGAACAAAAGCCTATATCTACTATATCTACTTTGCGATATTTGGTAAAATTAGTTAGTGATCTATACTCTAGAATAGTGAGGGGATTCGACAAGATATTCGTGAGATATGCATCACGTCATTTGTCAATAAACCTCTCAATTGTGGTTGTATTTATGATAAATCTAACTTGGGCACTATTATGGACAGCAGATACTCAGTATCTATATCGTCAAAACCCTTTTGAGGAGTGGAGGTTGAGATCTAGTAATTTCCATATCGAGTTAATTGAACAATCTTTCCTATGGTTTGCAGACATACTTCTCTTCTTTAAAGCTATAATTGAGACGTCACATCACCGTAGAGGTTTGAGGAGATTATTCTCATTCAAGTGTGTTTTAAGCTCAGAGACTTTTGCTCCATTGTTTGAACTAGTTACTACATCTCCATTTCTTATTATTATTAAAACAGCAACAGGTTGGTCAGCCACTACAACTCTTTACACTCTTGGATTTCTGCGATACTTTCGTCTATTAAATATTAAACCAGTCTTAGATATAATATTATATTGGTCATCAGAAATTATGAGGATTGGTATTGTAATTGTTTGGACAATTTTAATTGTACTAGTTGGTTTCTCTGGTGCAATGATGATTATCGAGTCACCATATCCAAATTTTACTACTCTTTTTGATTATCTTTACTTTACCATTATAACGATATCAACCGTAGGTTATGGGGATTTTGCTCCACATTATTTTTTATCGCGTTTCATTTGCATTGTATTGATTTTATTCACTCTAATTTATATTCCCAATCAGATCAGTAACTTAGTACAACTTACACAAGCACCCCCTGACACTCTTGGAGGAGGTATGATTACTTCTTATCAGAGTGGTTTATTTGATAAAGAGCATGTACAAACTCTACTGATACTTGTTTGTGGAAGCCCATCAGTCAAACATCTATCATATTTGATATTGGAACTAGATACTTTAGCTACAGCACAAAATGAAAATAAAGAATCTCGAGTTTCTAAAGATTCTATTCGTCATCAGCCTCTTGTTATTCTTTTTACAACAGATGACCTTAGACGTTATGGAAGTTTGGTGAAGAAATGTGAACAATCTTTTAATACACAACTTTATGTGAAGCGATTGAGAGATTTTGAGACTTTAAGGGAGGATCTTGAGAAGGTGAAAGGAATAGTTGAAGCTCTATATATTTGGAGCGACAGTATAACTCCATGTTCATCAGAAAAATATAAGAGTGAATTTTTTTCTCAAATAGATGCGGAAAGTAATTTTCTGAGATGTATACAGAATATACAAGTATCAATGTCAGATGCTTTTTTAAAAGATAAGTTGACTATTATGCGATGGTATGCTATTAGGAAGTTCTTAACATCCCCATCTCACGAAGAATATGGATACAAAAAGAAGCCTTTAAAGGAAAATAAATTGAGCTTTTTTGAATCGAAATCTTCACAAATTAAACTAAAAAAAAACCAATTTTACCCTGTGCTATTATTCAATGTTAAAATTGAAGATTATCAACGGGAGACATATACCTCCCACTCTAACTTTATAAATGTCAAAACAGCAAACTTCCTTCGAGGTTCTATGTTGACAAATAGACCCCTATTGCAAGCTCCAAGTCATCCTGAAGATATCAAGAGGTACCTTAAATTTCTTTCAACCTTAGCCCATTCACAAAACAATTCCGAGATTCTTGATCTTTATAAACCAACAATGGCATCTTCCTATATCCCAGTTTATGTATCGGAAATCCGCTCAAGACTTCTTGCTAAATCAGCCTTATGCCCTGGTTTCTCTTCTTTAGCATGCAATATGTATCATGCAGTAAATTTAGCAGATGATGAAAATTGTCAGGAATCTTTGCTTACATCCCTCAAAAACTCTTTAGAACAATATGGAGGAGTTAATATTCAAAATCAATTATATTACGATTCTGACTTTGAATTAGATGAATATGAAGAGGAAGATACCGAAAGAAGTGGTCTTTCAGCTGTTGAACTACTTACTCATGATTACTTGCAAGGTTCTTCTGCAGAACTTCTTGAAGTTGCAGTACCAGTCTACTTATCACAAATGCAGTTTATGCAAGTTTCTGCATTTTTATTTCGTGAGTTTTCTATATATTGTATAGGAATAACCGTACAAGTAAATGAGGAGACTTCTATAAATATTTTAGACAATAATGAAAATGAAGAAGAAACTGAAGAAACTGGGGAATCAAGCCTTGTTTTATCAGATGGGTATATATCCACTGAAGAAGATTTTCATTTTACTTTAGATATGAGCAATAGTTTCAAAGATTCAGAGAGTTCTTTACAAAATGAAAATGTAATTGATACTACTAGGCGTAAAGTTCTCTTTAATCCTTATGATTATATTTTTGGTAAATCATATATATGTGGGGATATCCTTATTAATGCAGAATCAAATGTTTGTTTACTTGTACTAAGTAAATCACGGCAAATTGAAACAATTTTTAATCAAGAGGTACCCACAATAAGAAAATACAAAAATCCTATGCAATTTCAGTTAAGTCAAACACTAAACTATCTTGGGATTTGCCAACACAGTAAATGCAACAAATTCTTAGATGTTCCTTCATGGAAAGTGAAGATATCAAAACCTCACTCAGGAAAAAGGTCGACTCAAGAAGATATGCCCCCATCAAATAAAAGCATCGATAAAAACCTTACAAATGAAGATCCTACATCAACTAAATATGCAACAGGTCATATTTCATTTTCAGATAATAATGAAAGATTTGAACACACAATTTCAAATTTGGATTCTAATGTCAACAAAATAAATAGTTCTTTTGAAGAATTATCTAAACCCTTAGAAAAGTGTACTGAACAGTTTTATACTGATAACTTAAATAAAAGAAAGATTATTATAGGAGTTCCTCCAATGCCAACTCCTCGTTTTGATGTGTTTTCAGTTTATTCCCTTATTAAGACAACAGACATGGTCCGTCCTTCAGAGATAAATGGTTATATTTATGGTACTACCTTTGTGTTATTAGTGTGTGGATGGCCAGAATGCATTTCGGAATTTCTAGAAGGTATAGTAGCAAATCGTAAAATTCCTGTTGGTTGGGATTCTCCACGGCATCATAAGCATATGGAGACTTCCTTACCCATTATAAATAAATCATTAATCCTTGCCACGCTTATTATATTTTTATCTCCTATTGCTAAAGATATATATTTAGAAAAGCCAATAATCCCACCAGGTTGTAGAGGTCTCTATGTAGAGGGATCTTGTTGTAAAGATGAGGATTTGATTCGCTCTGGACTTTTTTATGCCCATTCCATTGTTGTTTGTGCATCTGGAAACCAGGTTAATAGTACTAATGATCTACAGGTTAATAATGATGGACAGGTTGTGGAAATTTGTTGGAAAGTTGCATCTCTTATAAATATGAAAATTCAAGCTGAAGTTGCTCTTCTTATAAATAAAAAATCTAATAGTCAAGAGAAGTATATACATTCTAGACATAATTCTCAACTGTATGATAAAGTACCTGAAAGATCTAACCAGAGAAATATTAATGAAAATGATATATATTCATTCAATTTTAAAGTCCCTATAAGGGTAAATATGAAGGTGCAGAGATTAAAACCCTTAGACATCAAATGGAATACTTGGCAATGGAAAATAACCACTAATTTAGCTCAATTAGCTCAGAAGTGGTTGTTTTTTGGGGGACATTTACCTCCTTGTTTTTTCCCTGCTATTATTGCAGATATTAGAAATGAAGAATCGTTAATTCTTTTAGATAAGACACCCTGGATTTATTCATCCAATTGGGACTATCTTACTAGTCCAGTAATAGTTGCAGGCAAAGTCTTGACTACAGATATGATAGTACCAGTATTATATAGATCCATCAAGATATCACCATTGGTAGCTACTGCAGATACTCTTCAATGTCTCCTTGGATATAATTCAAGCAACCAAGGAAAAAGCCTAAGATATATTAAGGAAGAATCCGAAGAGCAATCTTCAGAGTATATTGAATGGGGGTCAGTAGAATTAATTAGTGTCCCAGCACAAGCTCATGGGAAATCATTCTCTAGACTTTTTTCTTCACTATTGTACTCTTCTGGAGCTATACCTATTGGTATCATGCGAAGTTTAGGTAATAATATGGATATTCCTAATATTCCAGATGAAAATATATTCATATCTAGACTGGGTTTAAGTCATACTCCTAAATTTGACATGCAAAATCGTGTTGTATTATTGGCACCACATCCTAAAATGAGAGTCTTTAAATATGACTTTGTATATATCATTACTCCTATAATGCGGGTTTCTTAATTTTATTGGTTTTTAAAAAGTACATTACTACAAAATAACATAATTAGTCAGAATTTTAATAGACTCTTTCAATATATTGCATTATATACCATTTATATTTGAGTTACATAAATGCTTTGCTTGGAATTTCCGTCTATTGATATAGTTTTAAATTTTTATTAAAATTAAATATATACATTAATTTGCCTTAGTTCTTAGCTCATGTAGTTTATCAAAAGGATAATTAACAATATATGATTCTTGTGATAGCGAGTAATTTAATGTTAGGTGCTTTATTTTATATATTATATACATTTAACATCCTCTTGTAAGGAATTTATAAATAAAAGTGTAGCATTCTAAAAGAGGATAAAGTCATAGACAAAAAAACTTCATCCCAAAAACAGTATACTACAGCGCTTAGGTAGTTTGCACAATTATATCTGGTAAATTGAAGTATATTAAAGTGATGTATACCAAAGATAAGATTTCGGATTTGGATCTCGTTAGGTAGTGCTTTATTTCATTTAGAAATTCCTCTGCGTTTTAATGATTGTATAAAAACTGTTTTCTTTTATACTTCTACAGAAATTTAGTTGAGAATATAGCACCAGGTTCAGCATTTAGTGTGGTGTCACATTGTGTAGATCTAAATGCTAATATTTCTACTGCTCAACTTGAATCTTTGGTTCAAGAACACATAGAGAAGTATTCATTTTTGGTTCCTTTAGTTAATTTTACAACTGAATCTCAAGGTTTGATTTGGGGTCTTGTATGGAAGGATGCAAAATTTCCCTTAACTAAATTAGTCTCAATTCCTAATACTTCATCTTTACTATCGAATTATAACATGTCTGATAACTTAACATTACCAAAATATATAGATCCTACACTTGGTATTGCATTTACAATTCAGCCAAGTGTAATGGGAGTTGTAGATATTGAGAAATTTGAAATAGAACAAACTTCAAACTTAGCTAAGATTAGGATTACTTTGGATAGCAAATTTGAAGATCCAGTTGTATGGAATTTTATAAACAATCCAGGAAGTGATAATTATATACCACTAACAGGGGAAGACTATTGCAAATTCAATGTTCCAGCAAGAACAGTTGTTTTCGATTCGGAAGTACTACCAAGAATATCTAAAGACAATCTCCAGACTTTAGTTATTGTGCGTTCTGCAATGAATTTGAAATTAAGTTCATTAAAGTAAGTAGAGAAAAGGCCTTTTTGATCAAATATTTATGTTGAAGTAATTATTTATATTAATTTGTTGACCGTTGCTATATTTTAGAAGTGGATCTTGGCATAGTGAATGGGTGATAAGCTTTCCAAGTGATGAGTCCCAAGGATTAAACTGGATTGGGAAAATTTTTATCCATAGTTTTTGTGGAGAACAGGGAAATTCTCATTTAGTTTATTCAAGAGAAAATATATACATCAAACTTGAACAAAATTTTAAAAAATTAAACTTCTCTGATGAGGTAAGGAATTTAAATTTAATAATATTTTGACTTTGTATTTAATTTAAACTGATGTTTAGGACTTAAAAAATTTTGTTGAAGAATCTGTATCAAAAATAAATGAAGCTGAAAATAATTTTCACATATCTCTGAAATTAGAAGTAAATAAGTTTCGTGATGAAAGCTTAACAAAACTTCGAAGAATTATTCCTGTAAATAAAGTACCATTTGATTGGACGAAGTTCTACGCATCTATTAAAGATCCACTTTCAGATGTTATTTCAATTTCTACATCATTTAACAAGTAGATTAAAATATTTCTAAGTATTTAATTCATATTTGATATACTAAATAAAATAAATAAATTAGAATGTAGAATATTTAGAGTAATTGTTAAACTATTGCAAATAAAATTATAAAATATGTAATATCAACTAATCTTAATATAAAATAAATCTTTTTTAATAGAAAGTACTACACAGATGATATTATAGATAGAACAAAGCTTGGAAACACAGTTTAGAATTTAGTGATGGAATTACTAGATATAACTAATTTCAGGTATCAAAACTTAGTGTTTATTAAATTTTCAAGAAATTAATATGTTATATACTTTATATCTTATTGATTTAAATGACTATTTACATATTTTAGTACTAATAGATTACGGAACTATCAGTAGTTGTAGGTTTTGACATATTGCAAACTTTCAATCTACTATATTATTTACTAAAAAGTTATAAATAAGAAATAGTATTATTCTTTAAAGTAAATTATAGGTTTATACTCGTCACTATCATATTTCAGTTATCTGGAGTATATAGTAAATACTTAAATATCTTAAGTTCCATAACTAATTACTCAAGTATATATTTATTAATAAATATTAAAACATTGGTTATTTATAAAGTAAATAAAATTCCAATAGTATATTAAAACTTTATATCTATTCAATAAATAATTATTTGTAGCTAACACTATTACATGGAGTATATGCATTAGGTCTAGCGGTTTTGTAAGGATTTATACAATCTACAAATTAATGTTTGGAAAGTTATTAAAAAATTATATAATACATATCAGAGGGGTTAGAACCTTAAGTTTAAGAGTTCAGTTTACACCCAGTGTACTACTTGTAAGATTATTATTAGTCATACATCTTTATATAGATTAAATTACATAAAGTTGTTTTAGAAACTCGAAAAAATTAAATCTTTAAAAATCAAGCAAGATCAACCTTTTAATCAAGAGAACCAGGATTACTATCTATATATTCATCGGCAAGTAGGTGGATGTGCAGGTATGTTAATAACTATTAATTGGAGATTTTTATCAAATATATAGTGGTAGTAAGGAGATTCAATAATAATCGTAAATTACAATAGATTAATATTTTGATACTTAGGAATGAAATTTACCTTTGCATTGTTTCCAAAGGATAAACTTAAAGATAACACTGTGGTCCTCTTAGAACCAACCGGTTCGAGAGCTGGTGTTGCAACTGATAAAGAAAGTACTGAATACTTAAATAATACAGTTCTAGATTACTGTTCATTATCTTCACATTCTGATCCAAAAGCTTTAAATCTAAAATCAGAATTTACTATTAGGAGAATCGACTCAAGGTATACATGTGGCTGTGGTAAATCCTTTAATCCAAGGAGATGGGCAAATAATTAACAATAAAAAGTGCAATAGAAATTACACATTATCTATATATATGTATATATATAGATAATTACTAGTGGTCTACTTTTATCCCTTAAGATTAAAATAATTACATAAAGTTTAGATATGAATTTCTTGGAAAATTTATTATGAATTTTGAGTTCAACATACTTAGAAAGTACTCGGTACCCAAAATACATGGCGCCAGAGACATGTATATTGTAATATGTACTTACTAGAAGGATAAATCCATGAAGACATCTAAACTCTAATCTGTAGGAATCTAAAAAATATAACTTTTTTGTATAAATTGATGTTATTAGATTGGAGGGATAATAATGGTTGAGGAGGCTATAAATAATGATCTTATACTTAAGTCTGAAAATTGTTCAACTGTAGATTGTATTAAAGAACAAGACAACAATATGTCTTTTGAAAAAGAAAAATTAAATAAAGCATCCAGTTCTTGTTCTTTTAATACTGTTGATACTAATAACGTGACTAGACGTTTTCCTCCGAACCAATTCTTGAAGTTTTCGACACTAACTTTGATCCCAGGGAAACCTAGGAAATGGAAAAAAGTACTAAAAAGAACTGGAAGTACAAGTGGTGCTGCATGGCTTTATAGATGGGAATATATACCTGAAAGTATTGATAATGTCTTTATGGAGAATCTTGAGCTTGTAGCCAGAGGAATTATTGGACCACGTAGGACAGGGAGGACAACACGAGCAGTATCTTTTCAGCTTCGCGAGACTTCTGGTTCAAATATCAGTACTATGTATCATGAGTCAGATGGAAGTTTTGATTATACAAATCAAAGCTATTTAGCAAATTCTACAGATATGAAAGTATCTCTATAATTGTTTCTTAGTAATTTAACTTGAAATAAGTTATTTGGTAGGCTAAATTTTGCTATTTAACATATAAAGAGAACTAAGAAGATATTAAAATAATTGATTGGGAATTTTGTATTTTTGAATTGTATTGATAGTAAGAAGTACTGAACTATTATATTTCGCAAACCCTAGGAAAAGAATGATTATTTCTAAATTTTATGATGCAAAGCTATTTAAGATCATTTTTTCATTTATATGTTCATTACTTTAGATGTAGTAGTTAAAAATTACTCTAATTAATTTTTATATTAAGTGGTATTTTTTACTGAAATACTGAGCAACTTGAAATCCGTAAATATCTAATTAGAACAATATTTAAGACGAGTACATTACTCCGAATCTTGTCATTTATTAAATGAATAATTCTTTATACACTATCTAAAGTTAAGTCTATCTTTATCTTATGTATAGTTAACCTAAGTCTCCATAATATCTAGCAATAACTAGAAATCCTAAATTTTGAAGATTTGGAATGAGTTCTGACTTCAGATGTACTAAAATATATTTGCATCCAAAATATCAATAAAATAAGTTTAATATTGAGTATATATGATATTTTCAACTTTATTTTTTATATTGAAAAGGCAAGTTAAGAGTGTAATTACATTTCTAAATTATAACTAGTATTAAATAAAGTATTGAAGTACTTAAGCAGGAATTAAAAAGATTTCAAATATTAGAAACGTATTCATTACATTAGATAGCAAGAACCAGATGTTCTAGGAAGAGGCTCTACAGTTGTAAATTCAGAGTTAAGTTCACTTGTAGTAAAATTGCTTGTATTAGTGTTTGTATTCACAACAGATTGCTGCAAACTTTGAGTTGCTTCAATAGATCCTCCCAAATTACTACCCTCAGTAGTTCTCTCTATACTACTATAATTTCCCACAGTAAGAGTTTGAACTGTTGAAGCTATAGAATTTGCCACTATAGGGAACTGATCTGTCATAGGACTAAATATATCTGCAATTGTATTACTAAGATCTACAAAGTTAACAGTAGTTCCTTCAGAATTGTTTATTGAATCTTCAGTTAATATTCTCGTATCCTCATATTCCCTAGTCTCTGAATTCCTTCTTTGTATATTATCACTACCTGTTGAAGGTACTGATATTGTACTTGTGTTACTTATTCCTGCTATTGTTTGACCTGCTAACTGTCCACTTCTGTTTCTGTTATCCATATCATTTGGACTTAATATTGAATTTGTCAATTCAACATTTAAATTCTCTTCATTTTCCCTAGAACTATTCGTTTGCTGCTGATTATATTCCATACCCTCCATTGGTGTAATGTTACTCCTACTTCCATTGTTATCTATTTCTTGAGTTATATTTATTCTAGATTCTGATATATAAGTAGAAGTTTGAGGAGCACTATTACCAGTATGAAAATCTCTCCGACTTTGTAATGATCGTCTACGTTCTTCATAGTATGCATCATCTGTTGGTAATTCAAATCTACATACTGGACATGAGTTATGTTGTTGTAGCCAAGGTAGCAAACAATTAACATGAAAAATGTGTGGACACTCATCTACATCTGTAGAAAGTCTCAAAACTGTATCGCCAATATTGTATTCTTCATGGCATATAGCGCAGGGGCCTCCACCTTTTGTTTGCTCAATATTAGATTCTGATAAAACTTCACGTGGTAATTTAGCTACCTCTTCAGCTGATGCAGGAGGATTTCCAAAATGATTACTCACATTATTTGTACTCAATGCAGTAACAAGAGCATTTTCCATACTCTCCACAATTTGAGAAAATGCATTTCCAGTCAAAATATCAGAAATAGAAATTTCCCTAATTTCTCCATTTGGACCCAAAATTAGTGTTGCACTACCAGATGAATCTACATCATCATTATTAGGCCCAGATACAAACATATTACGAGGTTGAGCATTTAGTTGTTGAATTGCCATAGTATCAGATCTTACTTGAGTTGTAACTTGTGCCTGTCCTAAAGAGTCTGCAATCTCAGTTAGCATCCTAAACAATGGGTTATTTACAGTATTATCTGGTACACGTGGAATTGCCATTATATTAACCCACTGGGATTGAGAGGCTGACTGTGTTTCAGTAGGATTATTATTATCTGTGATTATTTCCACAAACCCACAACCTCCACATTCATTGCACATAAGTTCACCATCTGAATCTTCTGGTTCTCTTACAGACACATTCATTTGACATACATGACACCAGTATCTCAGAGCTCCTGCTTCATTAGTAGGTCTAACATTTTCAGAAATCTGCATTTCTCATATATGATCCAGTGAAAATTATCCTGTATAACTTCAGCCTCAGGTAATAAACAGCTCAAAGTTACAATTATCTAGCTGAAAGAAGTCAAATAAAGATCAGCTCGGCTGTCTATTCCGAGGTCCTTTTGTAGTAAGCCTATTATAGTAAATAATAGGTAAAAAAGCAAAACGTGAAAAGCCTAGATAAAGTTATACCGCTATCTAATATCGATACCCCCAAACAACCCTCCAATACAACTCAAGTCCCTTATCATTTGCAGCCTTTACCAATCTGGTTTAGCTGTTAATTTTTCTAGGCTTGCAGGCTACCAAATTGAGGAACTGCACTCATCAATGACAAATTATACTAATAATTTATCTATGGTGGTGGATAAGGAGCTAGTTCATGAAAGTTTATTAACCCCTGAGTTTGTATACCATAACAATAGTCAATTTGAAACAAAAAATATTCAATCCTCTGAAATTCCGGAATTACCTACAGCATATATCTGGGATAATGTTTTAACTGAAGAGGAGTGCTCAGCTCTCATTGAGAAACTAGAAAGTAGTAAATCTTATTCCTTCTGGAATCCAGCATCCCAATCCAAGGAATTTAGGGATGTAGATACTATTGAGAGTAATATGAATGATTTCGCAGAATTCTTATGGAAGAGAATTGAACCTATATTTAAATATAAGATACTTAATATAAAGGAAGATGATAATTTTAGTGAATATGATACCATTGGGGAGTGGGAAGCATCCACGATCTATCCAAAAATGCTTTTTGGACGTTATAGTGAAGGTGGTCACTTCGGACCTCATACAGATGGTTCTGTATCACTAGATATAAATACAAGGACATTTTGGACAATACTTATTTATTTAAATACAATTCCAACTGAAGGGGGGGGAGCCACAGTACTTATTGATAAAAGACAAAAATCACTACCATTTTATAAAGATAAACAGGATAGGGATAGATCCTATCCAGAATTCATTCTGTCACGTGTGCAACCTAAGTGTGGAAGAATTCTTACTTTTTCTTTTACAGATATGCACGAAGGAGAGCCTATATCTCCAGGATTTTATAAATATATAATTAGGACAGACGTGATTTTTAAGCGGAAAGATCCTATTTTAACGAGTATCCATGATCAAGAAGCTTACAAATTATGGTTGGAGGCACAGGAAATTGCTGAAAAAGGTGACCCGTATAAAGCTGTGGAGTTATTTAAAAGATCATTTCGTTTATCTCCTAAATTGGCAGAACTACTAAAGTGCTAAATTTTAATATTATATACTGTGACTTGACTGTATTATTATTTTAATATAAATGTTATTAGCAAATCAAACATGTAACATTGCAATAATTATTAAATATCTTATAAAGAACTGGATTAAATATGGTATCATTTTAATAATTTAGTGTTCTTAAAGAATAATGTGCGAATTGTATACTTTCTTTAATAATTCAGCTTTATAAAAGTTAGGTTTTGTCCTATTATCAACTTTAATTAATATTGATTATAATATGCAATATTTCTAGATGTATATATTAGTTTATTTAGAATCTATATATTTTAGGAACCTATAAATAAATACTATTATTAATGTTTACCTAATATTACTTATAAACTTTATGCATATTGCTTAAATAAGGTTTTGAGAAATAATTCACAATCAAACCTGGATTTATTGGGAAAAGCTAAACTCCAAATTTTTGCAGTATCTAAAATATCTTTAAAAATGGGACCTTTTGACAGTTTTGGCAAGATACCCATTAAAATTTCTCCATTTATTAAAGAATTCATATTCCATACATTTTGAAGATCTAGCTCAAATATTTCATGCATTAGAAGAGCGAAGTGATTTTTTTCAAAAGTTTTTGTAAGTTCTGTATCTGTCCAAATCTTGTGAGTATTATCACAATTTGAAGTGAGTTTATCTTGAACTAAATCATTTGCTAAAGCAATAAACAGAGTCTCTAACCAAAATTTACCTGTATGTAGAACAAATAAACCAAGTTCAACTCTACGACATTGAGATTTATTCAGTAATTGTTTAATATATCTCTGATAGCATGACCAAAGTGGAATTTTGTTCTTATAAATATTATCAAATAAATAAGGAGAGCTTTCTTTCTGGTTAGAATCTTCCATTCCTCTACTATAGCTAATTTTTTGGTCCATACTTGAATTTATCAATGTTTCTTTACTTTGAAGAAAAGCTTCTTTTATAGGTATTTGATTGCAAAAGTTCGATATTAGAGGCAAAGTACTAAAAAAAGATTCAAGTAAAGTAGAAACTGCATCTGAAATCCTATTAGGAAGCTTTAATGAATCAGTTAAAATCATCTTAACAAGTGTTGTTTCTTTGTCTTTAGATGATGTGCATCTGTATTCTGCTAAGGGTAGGCAAAAAGCTCCATATGTGGCTATTACCCAGTTCTCACATTTATCAAAAACTAATATACTTTTAAATGCACCTTTCAATTCTGAAAGTTCAATTAGTCTGTGACAAATTTCTACAACAAAAGGACCTAATTCATACCATTTCTTAGGAGGAATTACGCATATACTTTTATCATTATAGTGAAAAATTTTGGTGTTTGGTAATTTAAATACAGAATCAGCTAATCCTGAGTTTATGATCATTCTTAATCCAATTGCAGGATTTCCAATAGATAAATTAGTTACCATTTCATGTACTTCAGCCCCTATGCGTTCACGGCTCACTTTGGTAGCTAACGCCTCATTTAATGCTGGATTACTACAGGCTTCTAATAGTTTATTATCTAGTCTAAAGTGTAGTCTAGCTGCAAATCTAAAAGCTCTTAAGACTCTTAATGGATCATCTAATAGGGTCTGAATAGGATCTAATGGTGTTCTAAGTACTTGATTATATAAATCTTCTAAACCTTTCTTTGTAAAATCTTCCAATTTACCATTGTTAATGTTGTAAAACATGCTATTTATTGTGAAATCACGACGTAAAGCATCTTCTTCTGGTAACCCACACTTAATTATAGGTATTCTACTATCTTTAGTATATGTTTCTGTTCTTAGATTAACAATATCAAGGCTAAACTCTCCATATTTCAATGTTGCAGTTTCTAGATGTTTGCTTTTATCAGGATCTTTTGCAATAATTCCAATACTAATACGTGGATATGAATACTTTTGCTGTAACCATGTATCAAATTTCTCAGCAAAAGATTTGCCACTCATATTATCTATTGCAATATCAATATCCTTTGATAATGAGACTGGGACAAATTTCGGAATAGAATGTTCTATAATTGCATTCTCCTTAAATTGAATATTGTCGTTATCATGTTGTAGATTATTTAAAATATCCAATTTATTCAATAGCTTATCTCTAACCCATCCACCAGCTACTCGCATAATTGTATTGATTGATGTTGAATATACAAATTCATTGAGAAGATTAAACAAATCTTGTTCTTCTTCTGTCAATTGTAGTTTGATCTCATTAGAGTTTAGTGACTTAAATATATCACAAAGTTTAAATTCATATCTATTATCACCAAGCTTTGAAATAAATACAAAATTGTCTCCAGCTGTAAAATATCTCTTTCGTTTTTTTTGCTTTGGTAATTCGTATTCAAAAGCTAAATGAGGTCTCTTTTCATATTTTAGAGACATATTTAAGCAATTGAATAAAACAAAATACCTGCTAAATTTATATTGTTAAAAGCTCTTTAGATCCTTTAAAATCCTTAATATTAACTTGAGATTAGATACCAAGAAAACAATGTAGAGATGCAAATTTTTTAGGGATGCAAATAACACCCAGCGGGAGACATGTCTAGATATTTTTTTTTTTTTTTTTGAGTTGTAAAAAGATCCTCAAAATATTTAAAATAATTAAGTAGAAAAGCCATACTATTAATAATACTTGAACTATTTAAACAAATTTAATGACATATAAGAGATCTGTTACTTGATATTATGCCATTTGAACTCACTCCATTTAATGATAAGAATGATCTTGCAGAATATGTTAGAGCATTCTCTAGTTTAACAGATCCAACAACTATTAGATATCTATGTCGCACTCATGTTCCAGGATGGAATAATATACCTGAAAAGTTTATATGTGTTAGTCAGATAGTAGCTGGATTGACTAATCAGCTATTTGAAGTAACTGTTACACTTGAATCTGTATCAAGCAAGTTAAAGCATTCAAGAGTTTTATTCCGTATATATGGCACTTACGTTGGTCGTCTATATGATACGAAAGTTGAAGTTGAGGCTTTTAAGTATTTAGGGAAAGTTGGAATAGCTCCAGCTCTAATTGCAGATTTTACTGGTGGACGAATAGAAGAATTTATTGATGGTGATCCTCTAACA
>NW_027122846.1:48295-50367 GCF_001865355.1 Cryptosporidium andersoni
ATACTCTTAATACATCTAGAAAAGATTTCCCATCTTTTTTTGACAAGGAACCAATAGCATTTAAAAGGTTGAAACTTTGGAAAAGTGAAGTTGTAACACAGTTATCACATCTTGATTCTGATCTATTAACTAATATTTGGACATATTTTGACAAGACATTTCTGGAAGAAATGTTAAATGAAGCAAATTCCATTGAAATTCTTATATTAGGGGCTTCTCAAAGTCCTACTATTTGTTCTAAGTTGGCAGATATATCACCAGTATACAATGCAGTATTTGCTCATAATGATATACAAGAAAATAATTTGCTACAGGTTTCAACTGGTTTAAAGATGATTGACTTTGAATATTCTAATGTCAACTATGCTGCGGCTGATATTGCAAATTTCTTTTGTGAATTTATGTATGACTATTGCCATGATGAACCTCCATATTTTATAGAAATGAGGGATTCTTACCCTTCAAGGTCTCTTCGTAAAATTTTTGTTGCTGTATATTTATCAAAAATCAAACAAGAGGAAATTTTACCTGATAATGATGTCGTGAATACAGCTGTTGATATAATTGAGACATTCACATTATTATCACATTTGTCATGGGGATTTTGGTCAATTGCTAGGATATCTGGACATCATACAAATTCTTTAGCCTTTGATTTTATACAATATTCAAAGGTCCGCTTTCTTCATTATTTAGATAAAAAGAAACAATTAGTGCAACAGGGAGTCTTACCACTAAAATGGGATATATATTCTTGATAGTGTAGTCAAATTTCATATTTAATTGGCTTTTATCTCATTTATTTAAGTGGGATTTTGAAATGAATATGAAAATATATTGACTATACTGACAGTTTATTTATAGCCCTCATGTTAATATTTGTGTTATTAATTGAGCTTCTAGATGTTTATATATTAGTTATATTTAATAAGAAACGAAAAGACTCTATACTCAAGACTGTACTTCAATATTATATATCTTAATAATATTTGAAGGTCTTCATTTAAATAGGATCACTTATTATTATTTATATTTGTGATATTTTCTCTCTTACCTATGAAGTCTGTATTATTGGAAGTCTATTATTAATATATAGTATAGAAGAATTGAGAGTTGTATTTATACCTAGGATATCTATTGAATTGAAAATAAAATCTTTATTTTCTATATTTTAGTGGCAGGTAATGTTGTATTTTTAGTTGGAGTGATAATGTTTGGAGATAACAAAGTTAACACTACTGCAGTTTAACTATAAATAACTACATTTGAAGATATTTTATTCGTTAATAAAAAAACTAAATCTCACCAGTACTTCTCAGGAGACAGAAAATAAAGCAGTATATTACAATTCAGTGATTAAATAGACTATAATATGTAATCTAACCAAAAGATAGCTGTAAGAAGAAAAAAGGGAATATGGCGCTATTATTAGCGCCATTTTTCTCAAGAGTAGTACATCAATATCCTCTTAAAAGAAAACTTTAGTTTATATTTCTATATAATTCTACAATATATTTGTATCCCTAATATAGATATATATATTGAAATATATATATAGGTATAGTAGGGGGTATATAAATATGGGAATGTTCATGACTAAACCTTCAACAGTGAAACACTCGGACGATGGAGGTGAATTTGAAAAAGGTCGAATTCGTTATGGTGTCAGTGGGATGCAGGGATGGCGTGTTTCAATGGAAGATGCACATATAGCATTACCTGAACTAACAAGATATCCTAATTTAAGTTTGTTTGGTGTTTTTGATGGACATGGAGGATCTGTAATTTCAGAATGGGTATCTAGGCATATTGAACATATATTTGAGTCTGAACTGGATAATGTAGAATGCGATATAAGGAATGGATTGTTAGATTTGACGAGAAATGATAATAAGTTACCCAACAAAATTATTACAATAGCAGAAGCTTTACAAAGGACCTACATTTTACTTGATGAACAGATGGCATCCCCCACAGCTAAACCTGAGCAACGAGCTATTTATGATGATCATAAATATTCTGGTGATAATAATCCACCAAGAACTTTTTTGCAGGAACTTTTAGGTGGTGTT
>NW_027122846.1:50378-50520 GCF_001865355.1 Cryptosporidium andersoni
GAGTATTACGTGTAGTAGAACAGAATGGTAACAGATGCCTTCAAATAGTTTCATTTGGGGATGGGAATAATACAGATGAAACTCAACATTCAGGAAGTGAAATAGCTTCTATGGAAAAGGAAGAACAAAGTGAAGATAATAT